>NC_052169.1:3352227-3515500 GCF_902713615.1 Scyliorhinus canicula | reverse complement strand
GGGTGGGGGGGCGAGGTGTGTCTGTGGGAGAGGGGTATATCGGTGTGTGTGGGTGTTGGGTATTTTCTGTCTGTCTGTGTGGGGGGGGCAGGGTGTGTCCATTTGTGTGTGTGGGGGGTGTATATGTGTTGTGTGTGGGTGTTGGGTATTTTCTGTCTGTCTGTATGGGGGTGTCTGTGTGTGTGTGAGGGGGGTATATGTGTTGTGTGTGGGGGGAGGGGATGTGGGAGGTGGGGTGTGTCCCTGTGTGTGTGTGTGAGGGGGGTATATGTGTTGTGTGTGGGGGAGGGGATGTGGGGGGGACAGGGTGTGTCCATGTGTGTGAGGGGGGTGGGTATCTGTGTGTGTGTGGGGGGGGGGGAGGGTATCTGCGTGTGTGTGGGAGGGAGGATGTGGGGGGGGTGTGTCCGTGTGTGTGTGGGTGTTGGGTATTTTCTGTCTGTCTGTATGGGGGTGTCTGTGTGTGTGTGAGGGGGGTATATGTGTTGTGTGTGGGGGGAGGGGATGTGGGAGGTGGGGTGTGTCCCTGTGTGTGTGTGTGAGGGGGGTATATGTGTTGTGTGTGGGGGAGGGGATGTGGGGGGGACAGGGTGTGTCCATGTGTGTGAGGGGGGTGGGTATCTGTGTGTGTGTGTGGGAGGGGGGGGGGGGGTATCTGCGTGTGTGTGGGAGGGAGGATGTGGGGGGGGTGTGTCCGTGTGTGTGTGGGTGTTGGGTATTTTTCTGCCTGTCTGTGTGGGGGGGAGGGGGGGAGAGGGTGTCCATGTGTGTGTGTGTGTGGGGGGGGGTATATGTGTTGTTTGTGTGGGGGGAGGGGATGTGGGGGGGCGGGGTGTGTCCCTGTCTGTGTGGGGGATGGGGGGGTGTCTGTGTGTGTGTGGGAGGGGGAGGGGGGGTGGGGGGGGGTATCTGTGTGTGTGTGTGGGGGGGAGGATGTGGGGGGTGGGGTGTGCCCGTGTGTGTGGGGGGGGGGGGGGGGGGGGGCCCTGTATGATTCTTCCTCACACTAACCCAGTGAAATGTCTTCACTGCTGCCCAGGCTGAGATCAGCTCGCTGGGCACAGACCCAGATCTGACCTGGAGAGGATCCTCCGCCTCATAGAACATAGAACAGTACAGCACAGAACAGGCCCTTCGGCCCTCGATGTTGTGCCGAGCCATGATCACCCTACTCAACCCACGTATCCACCCTATACCCGTAACCCAACAACCCCCCCTTAACCTTACTTTTATTAGGACACTACGGGCAATTTAGCATGGCCAATCCACCTAACCCGCACATCTTTGGACTGTGGGAGGAAACCGGAGCACCCGGAGGAAACGCACGCACACACGGGGAGGACGTGCAGACTCCACACAGACAGTGACCCAGCCGGGAATCGAACCTGGGACCCTGGAGCTGTGAAGCATTTATGCTAACCACCATGCTACCCTGCTGTCCTGCTCACAGATCAATACTCAAAATGTAGCCCTCTCATAGGGTTGGTATGTTAAAATATGACCAGTTTCGAAGCACCTGCTTCATTTCCTGACGCTTTCCTTTGGTCCAAGTCTGAACGAGCTCCGGATGCTTCCATTGCACGGGTACATTTAAACTCACTGAGCTGAGTCCCAAACAATGTGGACATTAACTCTGTGCATCAACCTTTCCATAACAAGGTGCTCTCAGTGTCAGAAACTCTGTGCACATCATTACATAATGGCTGACAGCCTTTAGGAATGGCTTTCAAACAGCGCACAACTCCCCTGCTCCTCTTCCAAATAGTATTTCTGGGATCTTCAATGTCCATGAGAGACAGGGCTGAGGGTATTTGTTATCACTCTATTCCTTGTTCTCCATACCAAAATGAATCACATCACACTTCCCTGCATTGGACTGTATCTGCCATGTGCTTGCCCCTTCCACCAGCCTGTCTACATTCTCTTGAAGCCTTTCACTATTTCCCCACAACACTAACACGTTTTGCATCATCTGCAGTGCACCCCCCCCCCAGCTCCCCATCTCCTCCAGGATTCCCAGCGTTCTACAAATCTACAGTTTAAAAAAAACCCAAGCTTGTCATCTATCTAACAATCGCTGCCTGATTTATGTTCCCACTGTCTCCGTCACTGCCATTACCCCCCCCCCCCCCCCCCCCCCTCCCCGGCCTCACAAACTGATCCAAAACAAAAGTTTGAAATGTTCGGGGTTTCCCAATTTCAATCTCGGTGATTTGTTAACTGGTGTTTTTGAGCAGAAAGCCATTAATGGAGCCATTAGGAATATCTGCCTTGATTAGCTATTAAGCCACCTAACGAGAGGGCAGCACGGTGGCGCAGTGGTTAGCACTGCAGTCTCACGGCGCCGAGGTCCCAGATTCGATCCCGGCCCTGGATCACTGTCCGTGTGGAGTTTGCACATTCTCCCCGTGTCTGCGTGGGTCTCACCCCCAAGAACACAAAGATGTGCAGGGTAGGTGGATTGGCCACGCTAAATTGCCCCTTAATTGGAAAAAATGAATTGGGTACTCTAAATTTTTTTTAAAAGCCACCTAATGAGAATATTCTTGCACTGTGTACACAGAGGACATGCTGTATATGTGAATTTGTCATTTAAAGTTTTTTTCCAGCAAGTTACACAGATTATTTTAGTCCAATGTGGTGAATGTGTAACCACTATAATTCACACTGTACATTACTGTGTCCCTGTGGGCTCTGTCTGTGAGCCGTTGCGCGGCTCTGCCCACAGGGGGAGATGAGGAGCATGTACAGGCCTCCGCCCCCAGCAGGAAGTATAAAGGGCTGCGGTCCTGCGAGTCCGCCCTCAGTTCAGCATAGTCGCAGGCAGGCTCAGTTGTAAGCCGATTAAAGCCACAGTTACTCCAACTCGTGTCTCTGGTTGAATTGATGGTCGCATCATCCTCTACAGGGGCTGCCCCTTTCTGGGGGAACATTCCTTTCATGCCCTCTGATACCTTGTCTAATGTACCTTCACTGACCTTGGACATTTGTCCGGTAGCTATTCGACTGCTGGCGGCATCCATGGTTACATTTGATTCTTTCCTCGCCCAGGCACTGACTCGCACCCTGGAGTGGAATACCTGGTTAAATCCCCACTCCCCACTCCTACTTCACTGGACTGAGGATCAATATATGCTTCCTTTGGATTGGTTACTAAACCTCACACAGGCCTTGGGCGGTGGGGGGTTGTATGTTTGAGGGGTTGAAAGGGGTGAACACAGATTAAGCTGGTATCCCCCTGATTAGGCGGCGGACCCGTTGAAATGTTCAAGGTGAATAAAGGCCTCTTGTGGAGCACTGCGCCCAGACCGGAGCACCATACTCGAGGAATGTGCCGGTATTGCAGCGAGTACACAGGAGATTGACAAGAATGATCCCAGAGATAAAGAACTGTGGCGACGAGGACTGGTTGGAGAGATTGGGTCTGTGCTGAGAGGAGATACGATAGAGGTTTTCAAGATCCCGAGGAACCTGGACAGGGTAAGTAGTGAGAAACTGGTCCCATTCCAGAGTGCATCAAGAAGGAAAGGGCTCAGATTCGCAATAACGGACAAGAGGAATAAAAGTGATTGGAGGAAATAATCTTTTACCCAGAGGGCGTTTGGAGTCTGGATCAAACTTCCTGAAAGAGTGGTGGAGGCAGGTCTCTCATTTAAGAGAAAGTACAGGGAAGGGATATGTCGAGGTCCAGTAAGAAAACGGCTGCGAAACAGCTGAACGTTCGTCGGGGAGTAGAAAGGTCACCGCGGGGTCACCAAGGAAAATGGAGGCTGGAGCACCAGGGGAGGCCGCATTGCTTATGGCTGAAGAAATAACTACAGTAATGGCTGCGGAATTCGAAAGGCAGTTTACAAAATACATGGAGACAATGAGGAAGGAAATGAGGGAGGTTTTGAGTGAGCTGGTGGAGGAGGCGATTTCCCCGGTGACAACGGCGGTGGCGAGCGCAGTGGCGGAGGTGCGGGAGCAAGGGGAGGCACTGAAGGAAGTGGAGGAGACATTATTGCAGCACGGTGATCAACTTACATCGACGGGGAAGGAGATGCGGAAGGTGATGGAGATTAACAAGGATCTGCGAGGAAAAATGGAAGACCTGGAAAACAGATCCAGGCGACAGAATTTGAGGATTGTGGGGCTGCCCGAAGGAGTTGAAGGGCCGAGGCCGACGGAGTATTTTGCTGCGATGCTGGTGAAATTATTGGGGGAGGGGGAGGATCCCTCCCGATATGAACTGGATCGGGCCCATCGGCCGTGGAGGCCTGTACCAAAGGCGAGTGAGCCGCCAAGGGTAGTGACCCTGTGCTTCCGTAGGTACAGTGTGAAGGAGAAGGTCCTGTGCTGGGCCAAGCAGAAACAGGCAGTGCAGTGGGCTGGAGCTGGTATACGTGTATACCAGGACTTTACGGTGGAGCTGGCGAGGAGGCGGGCTGCTTTCAACCGGGTGAAGAGGGCACTGCACATTAGCAAGGTGCAGTGCGGCATTGTATATCCAGCGAAGCTGAGGGTGACTTACAAGCTCAAGGACTTTTATTTTGGAACGGCGGAGGCAGCGGGGGAGTTTGCGAAGGCAGAAGGACTGTGGCAGAACTGAGAAATGGCCATGTGCCGATGTAACCTCAGGACTGTATTTTCTTCTTTTTGTTTGTTTCACTGCCTGCGGGTGTATGGGCTAAAGGAGCCGATGTTGTATATATTTGGACAAGGGAAATGATGGGACTTTCACTCGAAGTGAGGGCTCTTTGGGGTGTAGGTGAATATGCGGGGTTTGTGTGCTAAAAGGGGATTTTTGGGCTTTCCTAGGGTCAGGCAAGGGGAAAGGGACCCGGGCGGGGGCCTCCACGCTAGCCGGTCTAAGCCGGCCAGTGAACAGGAGTGAGGTGGGGGGGGGGGCTGCAGCCATCGGAGCCTGGCAGAACAGGGTCAGAGTGGTCTAGCCGGGGTGGAAAGTTGGGGGGAAGGAACCGAGGTTGGGGGAAGGAGTTTTACAAGAGGCAGTGGACGGGAGGAGTTGGGGAGGAGGGTTTACAACTCTTGGGTATCACGTACGGCACTCTTTCAGAGGTTGGACGGCGTTGAGTGTGTGCGTGAGCGTGGAGTGGACTTTATGGTGACCATGGGCGGTCCCGGACTCCTTTTTTCTTTTTCTCCTTTGTTTTTGATTCCACCGTGGGAGGGTTTGTTTTATTGGATGCATATATTGATGGGTGGGCCGTTGTTTGGGGTGGTGGGAGGATGGGATCGTTGTTATTGTTAAGGGGATTGATTTTGTATTGGTTATCGTTTACTGTCTGTGGGTGGGGTGTAAATTTTGAAGGAAAATGCGAAAATGGAGAATAAAAACATTTATAAATAAAAAGTGAATAACTCATTTGTACGTGCGGCTCAGAGTTAGCAATGGGATTAATAAAATCATTAACAAGCCATCAATAGGCTCAGCCCATACTCTGTGAGGAAAGTGCATCGGGAAACATTATTGCCGCAACAAACTACTACATTCAAACTTCAAAGGAGGTTTTATTTCCCAATTTTAAAAAAAGCAAGAGTTAATGAAACTTGAAATTATGTTTTTAATGATCTGCTTCTTGATTGGAAGCCAAGGTCCAAATTAGTTGCTCAGTGTTGTGTGACTTGGACACAAAGATTCCAAAACACAAATCCACGGAGTTTCTGAGCAGATTCCCTCCATAAATGTTGTGATTTCATCAAAATCATACAACACAGGAGGCCATTTGGCCCACTGTGCAAATACTGGCTCTTTAGCCCCACTCTCCCCTGCTCTTTCCTCACAACCCTGCACTCGATGTGGTGTTGAGTAACAATCAAACCAGCCACGACCTTATTGAATGGCACAGCAGGCTCGAGGGGCCGAGTGGCCTCATTCTTCTCCTAATTTGGATGTATGCATTCTCGATCACAATTCCCCGCGTGAATAAATCCTGTATTCCCATCAGTGGCAACAACTTCAGGAAATTATCGACCTGTCCTAACCCACTCAAAGGGTCAGTGACAGATGATGGAGGAGTGGATTTCAGGTAGGATTTGCTGTGCATCAGGAATAGGTTCTATTCCCGGCTGGGTCACTGTCTGTGCGGAGTCTGCACGTTCTCCCCGTGTCTGCGCCGGTTTCCTCCGGGTGCTCCGGTTTCCTCCCACAAGTCCCGAAAGACGTGCTTGTTAGGTGAATTGGACATTCTGAGTCAGGGCGTGATCTGACAGGCCCCTTTCTGTAATCATTAACTCTTCCTTGGCTCACCTTGGGATGTAGGGAGCCTGGGCAATGAGGCAGACTCTCATCTCCTCGGGGCAATGTTGGTCAGGTGGAGCTGTAATTAACTACTTATTGGCGAGAGAGGGATACCAGGGTTAACCCTTTGAGTTCCAAATTGTCTTATTAAAGTACTGATCTAATCATAGAATTCCTACAGTGCAGAAGGAGGCCATTTGGCCCATCGTGTCCATGCCAGCCAGGTGTCCTTTCTAATCCCACCCTCCTGCACCCAGTCCATAGCCCTGTAGATTTCAGCACTTAAGGTGCAGATCCAGGTATTTATTAAAAGAGTTTAGGGTCCCTGCCTCCACCACTAACTGGGGCAGCGAATTCCAGACACAACCTTTTGAGTTGACAAATGTGTTCCACATCCAGAAAATGGAGCTGGGCGTATTTCAGTCGCTGGACTTTGAGGTAAAGCATTTCCTGCGAGTGTTCCAGAGCCGAACACTAGGTGTCAGCAAAAGCTGAGGAAGCGGAGCAGTGAGTCCGCTTCTCATGGTCGGCTGAACAGGAGTGCAGCTTGTAACCGAAGGCTCGGCAGAAACGATTTTTACAAATGGATTTGTTTTTTTAAAAACTCATTCGCGAGCTTTGATAACGAGGCCAACATCTATTTCCCATTGCTAACTGCCCTCGAGATTGGCATTCACGAATTCCCCAACAGGGAAATTGGAATTACTCACGATGTGGAAGGGCTACACGCAAAGAATTTTTTAATTTTTTAAACATGAAGCTAGAGCACTGTCCGTGAGGAGTTTGCACATTCTCCCCGTGTCTGCGTGGGTTTCGCCCCCACAACCCAAAAATGTGCAGAGTAGGTGGATTGGCCGCGCTAAATTGCCCCTTAATTGGAAAAAATAATTGGGTAATCTAAATTTATTTTTTTTTAAATGAAGCTAGAGTACCCAATTCATTTTTTCCCAATTAAGGGGCAATTTAGCGTGGCCAATCCACCTACTCTGCACATCTTTGGGTTGTGGGAGCGCAACCCACACAGACACGGGGAGAATGTGCAAACTCCACACGGACAGTGGCCTAGAAAGGAATGTTTTAATAATGCTTTTAAGGAAGCTGATATTTACTCGCAGTTCGAGTGATTTGTGCTTCACTCTGCACTCCCGGCTGAGACAGCCTGCACGGCGCTGCCGACGAGGCCACCGGGCTCCCCCACACAGGTCGGCAGAGTTCAGTAATCGCCTGCCGAGCCCCCAATGTCTGTACCGAGCCAGCAATTTGTTCATCCCAGTTTGAAAACCACCGATTCACATTTACACAGCGTTTCTTTGACGCTGGGACTACTGGTCCACTTTTCGAAGCAAAAACAGCAGAAGCAATCTGAATGATCTTCGATTGATTCTCGGGCTCCTTAAGACAATCTGAGCTGTCAGCATCAAGTTGGGATGGATCAGACCGGTTAAACGCTGACATTTCAAAAAAAAACCGAAGGACTGCATGGTTCAAGAGGGATTTTTATATTTATAAACTTCCTGATTACATCTCTCAAATTTCACAAAATGCTTCATGTACCAAGGATTGTTTTGAAATGTCAGGGCCATGATTATAAAATGCAGCAGCCATTTTACAGACATTGATAGCACAGGCAGAGGCTCGCTCATCACCGCGGTTTGGCTTGGAATGGTGGTCAAAGCAACTAACTGCTCTCCTTTCCAAGAGTGGCCATGGAGTCTTTAATATTCACTCAAACCAGGGGTTCAGAAGAGGCCCCACTGTTTAGTATTTAATCTCAGTGATATAACCTCCCGAGCATGCAGACTCCGCACACACAGTGACCCAAGCCGGGAAGCGAACCTGGGACCCTGGCGCTGTGAAGCAACAGCGCTAACCACTGGGCTACTGTGCCACCCCTATAATAAAGCTGCAATCGAACGGTGCCGCACCTCGCCTCGTTTCTGCCGAGCCTTTGGTTACAAGCTGCAATCCTGTTCAGCCGACCATGAGAAGCAGACTCACTGCTCCGCTTCCTGAGCTTTTGCTGACACCTAGTGTTTGGCTCTGGAACACTTGCAGGAAATGCTTTGCCTCAAAGTCCAGCGACTGAAATACGCCCAGCTTCATTTTCTGGATGTGGAACACACACTCCCTCCCCCAAAGGTCACAGTGCAGCCCCCTGCAGGATGATCAGCAACAAACGACTTGCATTCACAAAGCATCTTTAAAACATTCCACAGAGTTTCACAGTGAAGGTGTCAGACAAAATAACAAGCCGCCGAAGGAGTTTATTTTAATTATTTTGTGGGATGTGGCCAGCGTTGGTTGTCCATTCCTAATCGCCCTTGGTAGGGACGGATAAAGAGCCAACACCCCAAGAAAAAAAATCAAAGATCTCCTTATGTGACATGTTATGAGGGCAGGTGACCAAAACCTTAATGTGATACTCCTTAATCATCAGCTCAGTTCTACTCTGGTTTCATCCTTAATATTTTATATGAAAAAAAACTATAGATGTGCATTGTGTAGATTTGCTTTGATATATTTTATTTGAAAGATAGAATGAAAAATGACACTTTAAAAAAAGTAACACTAGCTCACGGATAAGTCCTATTTAAATATTACTGTACACTTCACAATAACTGAATTCAAAAGATCAAAAGATATGTCACAAGAAAACAGATACACAATGGTAAATATTTAATTAGTTTTTGTTTAAAAAATGGACCAGCTAACTATTACAAATAAAAAGGTAACAGGGACCTACAGATCAAGAGGTCAGAATAAATTAAAAGAATTTAAAAATAAATGGACATTGATAAAATTCAATGATGATAAGGGAGGCGGAATGGGAAGAGAGCTTTTAAATCTGAGCTCAAGCCGGTTTTAATTTAACAATCTGAGGGATGGGTTTGTACAGGGATGGTAGTGCTGTATATTCCCACTCTCCAAGTCAGCCGTTGCAATCATCTCCCTTCCTTGCCAAGATGCAGACTTTGGCTGGGGTGTAGTTATGGTGCTATATCATCTCTGCAGCGCATGTGCCACCCCAGACTGTGATAGTGACAGGCTCGTTGCTCCAAAGGAGGCAAGTGTCCGCACGCAGAAACACATTGAAAAGAGATCACAAGCAGGAATCCAGACTGAGATTGGCTAGAACTTCACGCAAACCAGGTATGAGTAGGCACAAGGGGTGGTGGCATTGCCATGAAACCACTTATGGGTTTTGTTTCTGGAGACCCGCATTCTATTTGTGAGGGAGCGATATTAACCCCCCCCCCCAGAAATATCTACAGGATTGTGCACCGAACATAGGCTATGACAACCTGTCCAACTCCATTCCCTGTTGGAACGAGCAGAGAGCCTTCAGGTGTTCCAGGTGATCCTGCGGGATTTCCGCCCAAGTTAATATCACAATGGGCACAGTGGGCTAATCAGCTGGCTTTTAAAGCAGAACAAGGCCAGCAGCGAGGGTTCAATTCCCGTACTGGCCTCCCCGAATAGGGTGCTGGAATGTGGCGACTGGGGGTTTTTCCACAGTAACTTCATTTGAAGCCTACTTGTGACAATAAGCGATTCTCATTTCATTTTCAATATCCTTAAAGTCTGCCACGATTGTAGGGGATTGGTTCATGGTTTCATAGAATTAACAGTGCAGAAGGAGGCCATTCGGCCCATCGAGTCTGCACTGGCTCTTGGAAAGAGCACCTTACCCAAGGTCAACACCTCCACCCTATCCCCATAACCCAGTAACCCCACCCAACACTAAGGGCAATTTTGGACACTAAGGGCAATTTATCATGGCCAATCCACCTAACCCTGCACATCTTTGGACTGTGGGAGGAAACCGGAGCACCCGGAGGAAACCCACGCACACACGGGGAGGATGTGCAGACTCCGCACAGACAGTGACCCAAGCCGGAATCAAACCTGGGACCCTGGAGCTGTGAAGCAATTGTGCTATCCACAATGCTACCGTGCTGGACATGTGCACGCTGAGACCTACTCCTGTGAGGTCACACACGCCTTCCCTCAGCTGCTGAGCATGGTGAACCAGTGCGTTCGGACAGGGTTGAGGATTTATTTAAATTATTGGCGAAGGAACAGCTGAAAATCAATTTTCTATTGTACCAGACAAAAATCCTTTCAAAAAAAAAAAAAATGCTGTAAGAAAACGCAAATGATAAAGTATAGGTATTATAAGCATTTATACAACTCTGATTAATCCAGCACCAAACATGTTGGACAATTTTAAACAGGCCATCAAACTGTCTCACTTCCCAGCACCAAAAACCTGGCAGACCTGATAGTCATTCCCAACATATCCTGCTCTTAATTCAGGATCTCACCGGCAGATGACTTGCGCCAGTGAAAAATAGAAGGTGCTGGAGTTTCCATTTAGGGCAAAAAAAAAGAGATTGTGCAAATGACCACTGGATTCTTCATTGGGTGAATAGGATGATTTCAATACAGACCCTCCCTTTGGTATCAGCCCAATATTTCTTTCTCCTGGCCCTCCGTCTCAGTCTTGCTTCTGAAGGGTGAGGCCTTCTCAAAGACAAGAACTACCCTTTTCTCACAGTGACATTCTGGCATCCAGAGCATCAGAGGGGAATTGACCCTCGCAATGTCGAAAATGAGATGATGGTCTGAGTCTAGAGGAAAGGTTACCGTGAGACTGGGCCACCTTTACTCAGTACAAGAAAGGGCTCAGGAGTTCTGGGGCAAAAGGTTTCTGGCCAGTAGAAATAAGAGATGTAGAGGCAACGTTTTGTCTGGGAGTCATGCTGAATCAAAGTCGCGGGAGGTGAAAAGACAGGAATTACACATTGTACCGTCCCCCAGTGCTGATACCATGAAAATACAACCCAACAAATCACGCTGTGGAGGACGGGATAGTAGAACTCAAATGTCTAAGGAGACGTTACTGACATTCACAAACGGCACTGCTTGCAACAGAAAATGCATCGTCAAAAATATTCAAGGCACAACACACTGAGCAGATTCCTAATCAGCTGACATGAAACTCTGATATTAAAAAATGCCTGATAAACCGTGATGCAACAGGATCTGTGAGCCTCTTTCCATGAATAAAGATTCCAGCGGAAAGGTGCTACAAGACTGAATCTCTTACTTTCCAAAAAGAAAAAGCTGCCTCTGCTTCATCAGCACCTCTTCAGGAGGGGCATGAAAAGCCCCTTTGTGGATTCTGCATTCCGCAAGCAGAATTTTAACTTCTCAGACTCTGAACCCCAACGACAATCTTCCAGCCCATGAGTATTTGAAGTTCTGTGGGTAATCTCGCTGCACTTTCAGCTCCAGCTCCCAGAAACAAAGAAACAACTGATTCTTTCCCAAAAAATACAACATCCAGATTGTAATTCTCTGTCCATTAAGGCATTCAGTGGGTATGTTACCTCAGTATAGCAATTTAAAAATATAGATTTTCACCATCTTGATATCAGTAACTCTGATTATATATTATATAAATTTCTACCCACACACGTGAGCATTTACCTTGTGAATAAAGAGTTATAAATTATATTTATATTTAAACGGGAGGAGTCACGACTGCCGATTGCACGAGTGTCTATCAGACAGAAGGTGAGGAAGTTGGCTTCAGAAGGGGGTGTTAGCTTCACCATGAAGCTCTTCTTCTGTTCAAAATGTTTATATTTCATAAAATTTTTAGAACTGCAATGACCATTTTCCTTCAGAGTTGAAGTGTTTCTTGTTACAAAATTGCAACAAACGGAGGGTTAATGTCACAGCTTAACCACCAGTGCCTACCCCCCCCCCCCCCCCCCAAGGTTTCAGTAACCTTCCCCTCCTGGTCCCAGTGCCCAGTGACTGCCCCTCCTGGTCCCAGTGCCCAGTGTCTGCCCCTCCTGGTCCCAGTGACTGCCCCTCCTGGTCCCAGTGACTGCCCCTCCTGGTCCCAGTGACTGCCCCTCCTGGTCCCAGTGCCCAGTGACTGCCCCTCCTGGTCCCAGTGACTGCCCCTCCTGGTCCCAGTGCCCAGTGACTGCCCCTCCTGGTCCCAGTGTCTGCCCCTCCTGGTCCCAGTGCCCAGTGACTGCCCCTCCTGGTCCCAGTGCCCAGTCTCTGCCCCTCCTGGTCCCAGTGACTGCCCCTCCTGGTCCCAGTGACTGCCCCTCCTGGTCCCAGTGCCCAGTGACTGCCCCTCCTGGTCCCAGTGTCTGCCCCTCCTGGTCCCAGTGACTGCCCCTCCTGGTCCCAGTGACTGCCCCTCCTGGTCCCAGTGACTGCCCCTCCTGGTCCCAGTGACTGCCCCTCCTGGTCCCAGTGCCCAGTGACTGCCCCTCCTGGTCCCAGTGTCTGCCCCTCCTGGTCCCACTGCCCAGTCACTGCCCCTCCTGGTCCCAGTGCCCAGTGACTGTCCCTCCTGGTCCCAGTGACTGCCCCTCCTGGTCCCAGTGACTGCCCCTCCTGGTCCCACTGCCCAGTCACTGCCCCTCCTGGTCCCAGTGCCCAGTGTCTGCCCCTCCTGGTCCCAGTGACTGCCCCTCCTGGTCCCAGTGCCCAGTGACTGCCCCTCCTGGTCCCAGTGCCCAGTGACTGCCCCTCCTGGTCCCAGTGCCCAGTGACTGCCCCTCCTGGTCCCAGTGACTGCCCCTCCTGGTCCCAGTGACTGCCCCTCCTGGTCCCAGTGACTGCCCCTCCTGGTCCCAGTGCCCAGTGACTGCCCCTCCTGGTCCCAGTGCCCAGTGTCTGCCCCTCCTGGTCCCAGTGCCCAGTGTCTGCCCCTCCTGGTCCCAGTGCCCAGTGTCTGCCCCTCCTGGTCCCAGTGCCCAGTGTCTGCCCCTCCTGGTCCCAGTGCCCAGTGTCTGCCCCTCCTGGTCCCAGTGCCCAGTGACTGCCCCTCCTGGTCCCAGTGACTGCCCCTCCTGGTCCCAGTGACTGCCCCTCCTGGTCCCAGTGCCCAGTGACTGCCCCTCCTGGTCCCAGTGCCCAGTGACTGCCCCTCCTGGTCCCAGTGCCCAGTGACTGCCCCTCCTGGTCCCAGTGACTGCCCCTCCTGGTCCCAGTGCCCAGTGACTGCCCCTCCTGGTCCCAGTGCCCAGTGACTGCCCCTCCTGGTCCCAGTGACTGCCCCTCCTGGTCCCAGTGCCCAGTGACTGCCCCTCCTGGTCCCAGTGCCCAGTGACTGCCCCTCCTGGTCCCAGTGCCCAGTGACTGCCCCTCCTGGTCCCAGTGACTGCCCCTCCTGGTCCCAGTGACTGCCCCTCCTGGTCCCAGTGACTGCCCCTCCTGGTCCCAGTGCCCAGTGACTGCCCCTCCTGGTCCCAGTGACTGCCCCTCCTGGTCCCAGTGACTGCCCCTCCTGGTCCCAGTGCCCAGTGTCTGCCCCTCCTGGTCCCAGTGACTGCCCCTCCTGGTCCCAGTGACTGCCCCTCCTGGTCCCAGTGCCCAGTGCCCGCCCCTCCTGGTCCCAGTGCCCAGTGACTGCCCCTCCTGGTCCCAGTGACTGCCCCTCCTGGTCCCAGTCATTAAAGCAAGTGGAAAAAGTTGACTTAATTTCAATCCACAGCCTTGTGCTACAAAAAAGGATCGGGTATTCATTCAAACCACCTCCTCGCTGTCTGGAAGGTGCGGACCTGCGCTGGATTCCAGGTCTGCTGCTGACAGTTACCCTCTGCAACTTTCTTCAAGTCTGACCCACCACAGCCAACACTGACAGGGCTTCCAATCAAAAAGGCCAATAATGGTCGAGTGTTGGGTTGTCTTCCCCAACACATTGGAATTCCCAGCGATGGTCCTGGCTGAGTTCCTGCCTCTTTAGCCCTCAGGCATTGTGAGATAGGGTCGCTGCCCGCTTGTGGCCCCACCTGAGACCAGCTCACAGCCTGACCCTGGCCTGCAGCTCAGAACCATAAACAGCAACAGCAGCCAAAACAATGCTAAAGAATTTGATATCTCAACAGAGGTTTCGATTAGCTGTAGTGGTTGAGAAAGATGTAGATTAACAAGTGTAAAAAGACGTACATTTTATAAAATGCAGATATTTTGATGTGAAAAGCTAAGATTTAAAATCTGTAAACAATTCGCATTACACATAATCTATTTAAGTGGAATACAGTACAATCATGTGCCTTGTGCTGGGGTAGTTAATATCCGGCAATGGTCAGCTTAAACTGAAAAACATTTCAACCTTAACTCAGCTAAACATACACAGAAATTATACAGTTAAAAACAAGAAGCGGTGACTAGTGCTAAAGTCTGGTTGTAGATGTGCCATTCTGTAAATGCACTCCTTCACTCTTTAGTGTCCAGATATATTCTCTGCAGTTTCCACCAGTAAAATAAGTTGCTGCAGTTACACCCTGTCCGTCCTGAATGTGTCTTCTATCGAGGGATCAGTCAGAACCAGATCAGGGTCACTCAGCATGTTCAGTCCGTCTAGGCTAAGTGGCTCGATCTTTAACTCATCGTCCAGCTGGAACTGGCCGTCGGTGTCAAAGGTCATTTCTGGGACACCAGCCAGAGCATTGCTGATATCCTTCGACAAGCTTGGCGGAGAGTCTCCTGAAGTGTAACAGAAGAAGAATGAAGAAGCCAGCTGGCAGAGGGCAGCATCCTGAATGTACGCACCCCTTCTCTACCTGCTGCTGTCCCGCTCACAGCAATTGCCCCAGCGCCTTGGCGATTTCACCAGTGACCGATCGTTTTAATCCAGAATGGTGGGAACAATGTGGAACTCGTTATCATGCGGCTGGGATATACAGCGCAGGTGGACTTAAGGGGGAAACTAGATAAGCATGAGAGAGAGAGAGAGAGAGCAAGAGAGAGGGGGGGGGGAAAGAGAGGGGGGGGGGAAGAGAGGGGGGGGGAAGAGAGGGGGGGGAAGAGAGGGGGGGAAGAGAGGGGGGAAGAGAGGGGGGGAAGAGAGGGGGGGGAAGAGGGGGGGGGGAAGAGAGGGGGGGAAGAGAGGGGGGGGAAGAGAGGGGGGGAAGAGAGAGGGGGGAAGAGAGAGGGGGGAAGAGAGAGGGGGAAGAGAGAGGGGGAGAAGAGAGAGGGGGGGAGAGAGAGAGAGAGAGAGGGGGGAAAGAGAGAGGGGGGAGAGAGAGAGGGGAAGAGAGAGGGGGGAGAGAGGGGGGGAAAGAGAGAGGGGGGAGAGAGGGGGGGAAAGAGAGAGGGGGAAAGAGAGAGGGGGAAAGAGAGAGGGGGAAGAGAGAGGGGGGAAGAGAGAGGGGGGAAAGAGAGAGGGGGAAAGAGAGAGGGGGGAAAGAGAGAGGGGAAGAGAGAGAGGGGGAAAGAGAGAGGGGGGAGAGGGGGGAGAGAGAGAGAGAGAGAGAGGGGGGGGGGAGAGAGAGAGAGAGAGGGGGAAGAGAGAGGGGGAGAGAGAGAGGGAGAGCGAGAGGGGGAGAGAGAGTGGGGGAGAGAGAGAGGGGGAGAGAGAGACGGGGAAAGAGAGGGAGGAGAGAGGGGAGGAGAGAGAGAGGGGGAGAAAGATAGAGGAGGAAAGAGAGAGGGGGAGAAATCAAGAGATGAGGAGAGAGAGAGAGAGGGGGAGAGAGAGAGGGGGGAGAGAGAGTGGGGGAGAGAGAATGGGGGAGAGAGAGTGGGGGAGAGTGAGAGTGGGGGAGAGAGAGAGTGGGGGAGAGAGAGAGTGGTGGAGAGAGAGAGTGGGGGAGAGAGAGAGTGGGGGAGAGAGAGAGTGGGGGAGAGAGAGAGTGGGGGAGAGAGAGAGAGAGGGGGGGAGAGAGAGAGAGAGGGGGGAGGGAGAGAGAGAGGGGGGAGAGAGAGAGGGGGAGAGAGAGAGAGAGGGGGGAGAGAGAGAGAGGGGGAGAGAGAGAGAGGGGGAGAGAGAGAGAGTGGGGGAGAGAGAGTGGGGGGAGAGAGAGTGGGGGGAGAGAGAGGGGAAGAGAAGAGAGAGAAGGGAGAGAAGGAGAGAGGAGCGAGTGAGAGAGGAAGAGCGAGGTGGGGGAGGAGAGAGCGAGAGTGGGGGAGAGAGAGTGGGGCGAGAGGAGAGCGCGAGAGGGGGAGAGGCAGAGAGAGAGAGGGGGGACGAGAGAGGTGGAGCAGAGAGTGGGGGAGAGAGAGTGGGGGAGAGAGAGTGGGGGAGAGAGAGTGGGGAGAGAGAGGTGGGGAGGAGAGAGATTGGGGGAGAGAGAGAATGAGAGAGAATGAGAGAGAGAGTGGGGGAGAGAGAGATTGGGGGAGAGAGAGAGCGGGGGAGAGAGAGAGTGGGGGAGAGAGAGAATGGGGGAGAGAGAGAGGGGAGAGAGAGAGAGTGGGGGAGAGAGAGAGTGGGGGAGAGAGCGTGGGGGAGAGAGAGATGGGGGAGAGAGAGAATGAGGAGAGAGAGTGGGGGAGAGAGAGATTGGGTGGGAGAGGAGAGAGCGGGGGAGAGAGAGAGAGAGTGGGGGAGAGAGAGAATGGGGGAGAGAGAGAATGGGGGAGAGAGAGAGTGGGGGAGAGAGAGAGAGTGGGGGAGAGAGAGAGAGTGGGGGAGAGAGAGAGAGTGGGGGAGAGAGAGAGAGTGGGGGAGAGAGAGTGGGGTGAGAGAGAGAACAGCAGGACATACTGACACTCTGATCAGTCAGGGTTGTCAGAAATTATGGGCAGAGCTTCCTCAATGTCAGGGCAGACCGGTTGTTAGCACTGCTTCCTCACAGCTCCAGGGTTCAATTCCGGACTCAGGTGACTGTGTGGAGTTTGCACGTTCTCCCCGTGTGTGCGTGGGTTTCCTCCGAGTCCTCCGGTTTCCTCCCACAGCCCAAAGATGTGAAGGTTAAGTGGATTGGCCGTGATGACCACACTAGCTCGGCCCAATCCCTTGCCCAATTGCTGCTTAGGATGTGGTTGCAGGGATTGGGCCTAGCTAGTGTGGTCATTCAAAGGGGTCGGTGCAGACTCAATGGGCCGAATGGCCTTCTTCAGCACTGTAGGGATTCTTATTTATTACATAATTATTACTTATTTAATTGATTACATTTTTTCCAATTAAGGGGCAATTTAGCGTGGCCAATCCACCTAGCCTGCACATCTTTGGGTTGTGGGGTGAAACCCACACAGACACGGGGAGAATGTGCAAACTCCACACGGACAGTGACTCGGGGCCGGCATCGAACCGGGATCCTCGGTAGCGTGAGGCAGCGGTGCTAACCACTGCGCCATCCTGCCAGCCCCCTGGGAAACATTAGGTTCATATTGATGAGATGATTATACAGCACGGAAACAGGCCATTCAGCCCAACTGGTGTATTTTGGTGCTTATCCTCCACACAAGTCGCCTCCAACCCACTCTTCATCCCAATCTATCAACATAATGTGATGAATGGTCACTGAAGGAACTCTGTTCCTCTCTCTAGACGTTTCCCGAAATGTTTGCAGTTTCCAATATTTTCGGCTTTATTTTGCCTTTGTTCCCATCGATGTAATTCCTCTATTCCTTGTGCATTTTCCTAGTTTCCCCAAGCAGAGGTTAGCACGGAGACACTCACCTGTCAAAATGATGTTGGGGATATTGCCAGTGCAGGTGGAGTACAGCAGGTTGGGTTTCAGCTGGGACTGGTCTTGCAGGGTCCCGGTCAAACCCACCGAGGAGGCCTGGGAATAGTGTAGGCTGGAGCCCGGGTTATAGAAGTTGTTGCTGCTTATTGCCAACGCGTTGACTGGGCTTCCCAACATATTGAACTGCTCCAGCTGTGAGGTGGGGGAGATAAGGAGGCGAGAGAGGAAAAGGAACAGTCTTGAGAATTTTACCTCTGTTCTAAGACGGTGTGGATTGGTTCATTATTCCACCCATGGCCAAACTAGGGCCTCTGGCAACCCCCAGGTCGAGCAGAGGCTCCGTTTGAGGTTCAGGTACTGCCTCATTGGTCGAGCCTGTTTTGGGTTCTGCAGTACTTTCGCAATCCCAATCTGTTTGCCATGACGCAATGGGTAGCACATTTGCCTCGGAGTCCGAACATTGTGAGTTCAAGCTCAACCCCAGAGGACAACAAATGTGAGCTGACACTCCCAGTGCAGTCCAGAAGGAGTGCTGCAATTGTCATAGGTACTGCCCTTCACTCAAGACATTAAACCGAGGACCATCTGCTCTCTCGGGTGGATGTAAAAGATCCCGTGGGTGGCAATATTCTGAAGAAAAGCACCTTGAAGCCCTGGACAAGATTTATCCCTCAATCAACAGATTACCTGGTCATGGTCACACTGCTGATTGTCGGAGCTTGCTGTGCACATATCGACTGCCGTGTTTTGTACATTACAGAACTAATTACAGCTCAAAAGTACGTCATTGGCCGTAATTGGGTTGTTGAGGCTGAGAAAGGCACTGTATAAATCCAAGTCTTTTATTTTCTCAATGGTAGTTATTAACTGGGACAGGGATTTTATTGACCCTCGCGCTCTGTCGTGGATTAGATCCTGATATACAGCATTTACTAAGTGAATATACACCAGTATATTTGCAAAGTGAATATACACCAGTATATTTGCTAAGTGAATATACACCAGTATATTTGCTAAGTGAATATACACCAGTATATTTGCTAAGTGAATATACACCAGTATATTTGCTAAGTGAATATACACCAGTATATTTGCTACGTGAATATACACCAGTATATTTGCTACGTGAATATACACCAGTATATTTGCTACGTGAATATACACCAGTATATTTGCTACGTGAATATACACCAGTATATTTGCTAAGTGAATATACACCAGTATATTTGCTAAGTGAATATACACCAGTATATTTGCTAAGTGAATATACACCAGTATATTTGCTAAGTGAATATACACCAGTATATTTGCTAAGTGAATATACACCAGTATATTTGCTAAGTGAATATACACCAGTATATTTGCTAAGTGAATATACACCAGTATATTTGCTAAGTGAATATACACCAGTATATTTGCTAAGTGAATATACACCAGTATATTTCAGTGCCCCGGTGTCAGAAATGTAAACTTTGATGGAAACTGGAGTCAACTTTGGAAGGTAGTTGCGGGGGAGGGAGATGCACGGTTTAACTTTATGGCGAGGGCGATAGAAGAACAGAACGGATTGCACATGAAGGTGACTGAGTCAGTAAACTCGAGAGGGACATTTGACAAGATGGCTTTGGAGGATCTGGTGTGTTTTTGAGCCTCGGATCGGACAGGAAGAGTTGTCTATGTTCATCTTTTAAGTGATGGCTAGGGAAGGTACTTATGGGTGAGCTCAATGTAACTTAGAAGGCCAGTTAAGGCCGGTTAAAGAGCAAGGGGCTGGGTTGCTGTGGGCAGCAGATGATGGGGAGCTGAGCCATATTCCCATGTGGTTGAGATGGCGATGCAAAAAGAGAGTAATTAGTCTTCGGAATCCCCCCCCCCTCCCCAAGGAGCAGTGGGGGCTGGGTCACTGAATATATATTGAAGGTTGAGCGAGGCAGATTTTTGATTAACGGGAGAGTCGAGGGTTATGGGGGTCGGGCAGCAAAGTAGACTTGAGGCTGCAATCAAATCCGAGCTCTGGGTCACTGTCTGTGTGGAGTTTGCACATTCTCCCTGTGTCTGCGTGGGCCTCACCCCCACAACCCAAAGATGTGCAGGGTAGGTGGATTGGCCACGCTAAATTACCCCTTAATTGGAAAAAAAAAACTAATTGGGTACTCTAAATTAATTAAACAAAAAAGAAAATCGGATGGTGGTTAACAGAAAGCACTGCTCACAGACTGATGGATGGACAGATGGAAGGGAACGAATGGGTCAATGTAAACACCACAAGTCGTCACTGGTTGAGATGAGGACTGAGAGAATTACATCACACTCTGATCACGGAGGTACACCACCGTGTAAAATAATTAGCATACCATAAACCGATCATATTCTGACATCTCTAGACTGTGGATCTCCATAGGCTTGCTGATGGCAAACTTCCATACCTGCTGTGGCAATGGCTTGGTCTGTCTGCCAACCAAGTGCTGTTCAAAATATGGATCACTGAAGATGTTATCCATTGTGTCATTCTGTCAAAAGCACAAAGTGGGGATAAGTAACAGATTGCGCAAAAAGCTTCAAACAATATTTCATCTAATCCACTCCTGTGATCATTTAACATAATGCAGGTTATTTTGCATAAATAGCACTTTAACAATTTGCGCTTTACCTCTAACATCTAAACATTATGCCCCACAGTAGCAGGGACCTGAGTTCAATTCTGGCCTTGGGTGATTGTGCAGAGTTTGCACGTTCTCCCCGTGTATGTGTGGGGTTCCTCTTGGTGCTCCCGTTTCCTCCCACATGTCCAAAGATGTGCGCGTTAGGTGGGGTTGCGGGAATAGGGTGGGGGAGTGGGCCTAGGTTGGATGTTCTCTCCGAGGGTCGGTGCAGACTCGATGGGCTGAATGGTCTCATTCTGCAGTGCAGAGATTCTATATACGTGTTCAAAAATCAGTTCAGGTAATATTAAATCCAGCTGTTCTTCCTCAACACTGAGCTGGTAGAGACAGGTGTCGGCTAGTTACTATTGGAAATTGGGATGTTAATTAGTAAACAAAAGAGCAAGTGAACAATCTATTTAATTCCAGGATCCTTCCTGACGGCCAAGAATCTAGGAGTTGTCTTATTCCATTCATCCAGCAGGGGGCTTATTTGAAACAAAGTATTGTGCGCACTGGGCCTCTCTCATTCAGGGTAGTGACTGACCAGTGACAGGGTTCAAACATTAACTTGAAGCAGATGATTGAGAGTTTTCAATCTTCCACACACAGGGTGAACTAAGGGATAGTCAGGCAACAGCCTGAAACCTGTTTATATGATAAATTTGAACGAGCTGAACCCTCTGAGATCCAGGTACTTCTCCAATTCTTTATTTAAAATAAATTTAGAGTACACAATTCATTTTTTCCAATTAAGGGGTAATTTAGCGTGGCCAATCCACCTAACCTGCACATCTTTGGGTTGTGGGGGTGAGACCCACACAGACACAGGGAGAATGTGCAAACTCTACACGGACAGTGACCCAGAGCCGGGATCGAATCTGGGACCTCGGTGCCGTGAGGCAGCAGGGCTAACCCACTGTGCCACCGTGCTGCCCTTGCTTCTCCGATTCTGCCCTCACCCACCCCCCCCCCTTTCAACAAGCTTTTCTATCCCCTTTTATGGGCTGAGTGCCATGCTTAACTATCTGAAAGGTGCTATATAAATGCAAATGATTGTTACTACTCTTTCTTCATAAAATGAGCAGCGCAGCAAATTAACTGTTCACACTGAAAGCTTTAAATTGCTCATGTGTAATTTTTGCAAATGAATCCATGCGCTCATTTACAGTCACATTACCGCGGCAGCTTGGACGCCAACAGAGCTATTAACAGATTAAGTGAGTAGGCAGAATAGTGGCAAATGGCTATCAATATGGGCAAGTATGCAACTTAAAAGGATAGAACTGGGCACTTTCTAACGGGTGGATTTCTGGAGACAGTGGAGACACAATGAGATTTGGGGGTCCAGGTAGGTAGATCATTAAATTATCATGGATAAAAAGGTTATAGAGCGGCACGGTAGCACAGTGATTAGCACTGTTGCTTCACAGCTCCAGGGTCCCAGGTTCCATTCCCAGCTTGGGTCACTGTCTGTGCGGAGTCTGCACGTTCTCCCCGTGTCTGCGTGGGTTTCCTCCGGGTGCTCCGGTTTCCTCCCACAAGTCCCGAAAGACGTGCTGTTAGGGGAATTGGACATTCTGAATTCTCCCTCAGTGTACCCGAACAGGCGCCGGAATTTGGCGACTAGGGAATTTTCACAGTAACTTCATTGCAGTGTTAATGTGAGCCTACTTGTGACAATAAAGATTATTATTATTAATGGAAAGCTAGGGCAGCACGTAGCGCAGTGGTTAGCACTGGGACTACGGCGCTGAGGACCCGGGTTCGAATCCCAGCCCTGGGTCACTGTCCGTGTGGAGTTTGCACATTCTCCCCATGTCTGCGTGGGTTTCACACCCACAACCAAAAGATGTGCAGGTTAGGTGGATTGGCCACGCTAAATTGCCCCTTAATTGGAAAAATAAAATTGGGTACTTTAAACTTAAATTTTAAAAAATGAATGGAAATCTGGCTTTTATATCCAGAGGACGAGGAGACAAGGGGGTTCGAAGTCATGCTTCTGTTTGACAGAGGACTGACTAGACCACACCTGGAGTACCATGAGCGATTCTGGGCAACCCACACAAACATGTACACAATCGCTATACGTATGAATGTATACATATACTAAATATATACTATATAATATATATATATCTATATAGATATATATAAATAAAAGAAGGCTTTATATACAATATTGATCACTTACACTGGGAGATTGCAGCTCTATTGGTGATGGCTGGGAGAGGTGATGAAGAGGAGACACAGACGACTGTCCCTGTGGGTGCTGTGATTGCTGCACCTTCTGCTGGGACAGGTGCAGTTGCTGATAGAGGGGATAAGGTGGTAGGTGTTCCATTGTCATATTACTCGTATCCAAGGCAACTCCCTGTAAACCAAAAGACAGATTCAGACAGATTCGGACCTTCTCCCGCAACCCAAAACGCTTGCCCTCAACACGCACGTAACGGCTGTAGTTACTTCTGCTTTTAAATGAGCAAGATGTGCTTCTCCCTTTCACCTGTTTGGCTGCCTGGCCTACCATTGAGTCAAGACTGGCTCAATGAGCCAGAGACAGTGGAAACACACTGCAAGTCCAAACGTTACATCCTGCACTAATGTGGAAACCTCCCATTATCAGAGTGCAATTGCACCGACTGCCTGCAGCCGACCCCCCCCCCCCCCCCCCAACTGAGTTATGCTGGGGATACGTTAAAAGAAGTTCATCACTCTTACTTGTGCAATTGAAGACAGCGTCGGTGACATTGTTGGCGAGAATTGTTTACCCAGAGGCCTCCGAGACTCCATTCCCGGCGAGAGGGTGAGCGGACTGACTGGTGTCTGCCGTCGCCGTGGCGAGCTCTTCAAGGCGGTTGGTATCGATGGGTTGCTTAGCGATGACCGTAGTGAGGAGTGGATGGAGGGGTTGCTGAGGGAGTGGTTGCTTAGTGGAGACTGCAGCACCGAGTTGCTGAGTGACGCCTGTATTGATGGGTTACTTAGCGAGCTGTGCAAAGAGGTGGACAGACCTGGAAAAGGGGGGGCGGGGGGGAAAAATCAAAAACTGAAACGATTCCAATAACAAAAATCATCAAGATGTGAAACGCGCTGATCTGGGAGCAATTCAACAGCAACTTTCAAAAGAGAACTGGATAATGCTTAAAAAGGTAGCATTTGCAGGGCTATGGGGAAAGCGCAAGAGAGGAGTGGGACTCATTGGATTCTCTTTCAAAGGGCTGGCACAAGCTGGATGGGCAGAAGAGCCTTCGTCTCAGCTGCATGATTCTCAACTTTTCAATAAATATGGTTGTATGAGGCAAGAACACATTGACATGAACTCCACTCACATACTTGGTGACATATTGTCAATGTGGAATTGAATACGATCATTAAAAAACCCCGGCACAGCTGCAAGGTTCTAGGTTGAATCCTCAGTGAGCTGAACTAACTGGCAGAAGAGGGCAGGATGCCCAAGTCTCACTGGTCCTTACTCCCATTGGGAGAGGACTGGGGAATCTGCCAGGGTGCCCAGCCTGGAATCACTGACCTGTGCTGGGTGAGTCTGCTTTGTGGCCAGTAGGTAGAGCTATGATATCTCACACAGTCACTGATGCAGCACGGTAGCACAGTGGGTAACACTGCCACTTCACAGCTCCAGGGTCCCAGGTTCGATTCCCGGCTTGGGTCACTGTCTGTTTGGAGTCTGTACATTCTCCCCGTGTCTGCGTAGGTCTCACCCCCACAACCCAAAAAGAGGTGCAGGGTAGGCGGATTGGCCGGGCTAAATTGCCCCTTAATTGGGAAAAAAATGAATTGGGTACTCTAAATTTATTTTTAAAAAGAGCATCAGGCTACTGAATTACAGGTGGGCAGAACAGCTGGTTCGTTGCACCTTCTCCAATATTCACCCACAGGCGGTTTCCAGGAGTTGCTGGATAAGGTGTGCAATCTCCGGCTGAATAATTGTCCTGCTTCCTGCCCACCGGGTCAATAACGATGACGGGATTATTCTCCTGTCTGAGATCTCGGGGCATTGAAGTAGATCATTCCTAGTCTGCTTTAGATCATTCATCGGGGCTGGTTTAGCACAGTGGGCTAAACAGCTGGCTTGTAATGCAGAACAATGTTAGTAGCGCGGGTTCAATTCCCGTACCAGCCTCCCCGAACAGGCGGCGGAATGTGGCGACTAGGGGCTTTTCACAGTAACTTCATCGAAGCCTACTTGTGACAATAAGCCATTACATTAGTCAGCATGAATAATGGTGCCGTCATTTGTCTGACTGTGGGACGTTTATGTGTTAATAGTTCTGTTATTGGATTGGATTTGGATATGTTTATTGTCACGTGTACCGAGGTACACTGAAAAGCATTTTTCTGTGAGCAGCTCAACAGATCATTTAGTACATGAAAAGAAAAGGAAATAAAAGAAAATACATAATAGGGCAACAGAAGGTATACAATGTAACTACATAACACTGGTATCGGGTGAAGCATACAGGGGTGTAGTGTTAATTAGGTCAGTCCATAAGAGGGTCCTTTAAGAGTCTGGTAACAGCGGGCAAGAAGCTGTTTGAGTCTGTTTGTGTGTGCTGGAGGCAAAAGCCAACTCATAGACTAGCTTGTTAACATACTTCACAGCTTTAAAAAGTAAAGCAGGCACCACCCAAGCGTTGCTCCCCAATACGTAAGAAAAACAATGAAAACTGGCTTGTTAAAACAGCATTGATCAAGCCTCCGTACAAACGGCTCCCTCACCTTGGTTGTTGCTTATGCCCAGGTGGGTCATGGTGGCAGCCAGGTTGCTGGTACTGTTCCCTCCGCTGATACTGGGAAAGGTGCTGTCCTCGGGGTCCAGAGGGGTCGGCAGAGGGGACGGGAAGTGAAGGTTTGTGAGGTCGGGAAGAGAGCCTCCTGTGTTCAAGGATGCTTGAAAGTGTGACAGCCCCACATTCTGGTCTGGGGAAGGATAGATACTTGGAGGAGGGAATTAAAACACAAGAATGCCAAGTTTAAAATCCCCAAAAAAACTTGCATTTATACAGCATTTAATCACATGAGAAAACATTTCACATACTATTGACTTTATCAGGGACGTGCCCACGTAACTACAACAAAACTATTTCAGCAGCTATTTCCCGTGGTCAGCGAGGCAAATAAACAGTTGATTTGTGTTTGGTTCAGGCGGAACCTCCTCTGCACTAAGGCAGCCTCAATGAGGCATTGTGGTGTCGGCCTAGATTATACATTCAAGTCAGAGACTGGGACTTGAACACACAATCTGTGAAAACACAAATTATCAGCAGCAAAAATATGAACATATGAACAAGGAGGAATAGGCCATTCAGCACCTCACGGCTGCTCTGCTATTTAGTAAGATTATGGCTGACCTGACAGTAACCTCAAGTATGTATCCTGCCTACCTCTCGGTAACCTATCACCCCCCACAATACATCCAAAGCAGATATTACAACATGTCCCACCGCAAGAATAAAGATGGCATCAACAAATATTGTTTTAAAGAAAAACATAATGAATTTACTGAAAAACCTTTATTGCACTCCGGCATGCATGACAATGTGAGGTTTCATAGCGAAACTTACACCAATGCCGTATCTCATTGCACTCAAAGCACGGCGCATGTGAATCATTTCTGCAGTGAAGGAAATCGCAACTTCCAGGCAAACACAGCAAGACCCCACACCCACTCATTAATGTCAGGGAGTCCCCAGCTATTCTGTTTCTGGGTGAGGGGAGAATTCCTGGTTGAGGAAACAAAGCAGGCCCAATTCCCAAGGAGACCAAATCCACTCACCTGATGCCAGGGACTTCACAGGACTTGGGGCGCGCCAACAGGGACTGAACCTGAGGAATAGAGCAAGTAAAAACAAAAAAAAATGAGTCTGCATCACTTTGGGAGCTGGAGGTTTCTACGAGGAACTTCACCAGTTCAATACTTCGGCCTCAAATGGAGGAGCGTAAACCAACATTAGAATGTAAATGGTGTAAGGGAAAAAGGAACACTCTCCGCTGGTCCTAACCTCAGCTAATTGTCGAAGAAAGCAGCGTGCACTTCAGGTGCACATCGGAGCCTTGTTCAGGGTCCATTTCTTTACAGATCATTACAAGGAACATAATGCTGGACACAGCTTGGGTTAGAATCAGCAACAAGACAGAGGAAGCAGCAAATACACACACACAGACACGCACATGCACACACACGTGAAAATCTGAAATCATGAAAGGTTGGGAACAGTTTGCATTTGTACAAAGCCAAGGACAGGCCGACATTTCTCTCTTGTCTGTTTCCAACATCTTTTTGTGATTTATCTGTTTGTAAGTCTTTTAAAATCTAACATTTCACATCAATTGTTGAAGCTATCTGCAAACAACCGGTCCCTGTTTTTGCCCAGCATTTCTGGTTCCATCAACATTTTCAAACTTTTCCAAAGCTTGGTCAGCTATACTATATTCTTTTTTTAAACAGCTAAATTTAGAGGACCCAATTTGTTTTTTTCCCCCAATTAAAGGGCAATTTAGAGCGGCCAATCCACCTAGGGTGGCACAGTGGTTAGCACTGTTGCTTCACAGCACCAGAGTCCCGGGTTCGATTCCCGGCTTGGGTCACTGTCTGTGCGGAGTCTGCACGTTCTCCCCGTGTCTGCGTGGGTTTCCTCCGGGTGCTCCGGTTTCCTCCCACAAGCCCCGAAAGACGTGCTGTTAGGTAATTTGGACATTCCGAATTCTCCCTCTGTGTACCCGAACAGGGGCCGGAATGTGGCGACTCGGGGATTTTCACAGTAACTTCATTGTGACAATAAAGATTATTATTATTACCCTGCACATCTTTTTGGGTTGTGGGTGTGAGACCCATGCAGACTATATTCATGGAGGCTAGTGCAGCAGCCAACAATTGTGTAAGATAGGAATGCGATGAGGTCATTTAGCCCCTCGAATCTGTTCCATTAGAATCCCTACAAGGAGGCCATTCGGCCCATCGGGTCTGCACCAATCCTCCGAGCACCTATCCTAGGTCCACTCACCCACCCTAGCCCCCCAACACCATCTAACCAATTTAGCATGGCCAATCCACCTAATCTGCGCATCTTTGAACTATTCAATTAGATCTTGGCTAATCTGTAACTCACCCCATTTTCCTGCCTTGGGTCCATCCTTAACTAATAAAAAACGCTAATTGACAGGGAAGTGATTCTTTCTTCATGTCTGACCTGCACTCTGTCCCTTCATCACAGTCTTTTCTCACTTTTCTTTCTATTTTATCAATAACGTAGTTAAAATCCCTCTTGTCCCTTCTCTCATTCCTAGATCTCCAGTCCCACACTCCCTTCATCCTCAATGCATTGAAACCAAGTCTAACCTCCAATTTGTTCCTTCTCAGGGCCTCAAAACTGAAACTCCTTCCCTGCCTCCAGCTTCCCCTCTCTCTGACATTTTACATCCTGCTAAAAGCCACACTTAGTGTCACCTAACTGCCACATCCCAATTTACTTTGCCAACTCTTCTCAACCCAAGTGCTGTCCAGCAATCTGGGCCTTCATCTAGAGCTAGGGGAGGAGGTAACAGGGAGCGGAGGTGTGGAGATAGAAACAATCATTTAATCAGCAGTCGCTCAGGACAGATATTAAACGGTCATGTCTGCGACCCTCAATGGCAGAATTAAAACTGGTGTCTCCCCCCCCCCCCCAGTGAAACGGCACGGTAGCACAGTGGTTAGCACTGTCGCTTCACGGCACCAGGGTCCCAGGTTCGATTCCCGGCTTGGGTCACTGTGCGGAGTCTGCACGTTCTTCCCGTGTCTCCGTGGGTTCCCTCCGGTTTCCTCCCACAAGTCCCGAAAGACGTGCTTGTTAAGTGAATCGGACATTCGGAATTCTCCCTCTGTGTACCCGAACAGGCGCCGGAATGTGGTGACTAGGGGATTTTCACAGTAACTTTATTGCAGTGTTAATGTAAGCCTACTTGTGACACTAATAAAGATTATTATTAGATTATTATTTTTTTTAAATTTCACAACTGTTTGATGTGAAATTTGAGCCTCGTCACAGCTGAGGGGTCAGCATCGAGTGGGAATGGCTACACAAATAGAGCATTGAATTGTGGATTCCAAAACAAAGGAGCAGAAAGATGAAGCGGTGGTTGTGTGTTTTTGGTAAAACCAGTTATGCTGCAATCTGCCACTCACCTTCTTTGCTTCCCATAGCTGTTTTGGTAAAGGTTTGTTCAGCTTTAAGAGATTGTCTTCATTTGTCAGGACTGGGAATGAAAAGACTGAATAAAAAGCAGTAATCTATTAATAATGCAATGAGGATGATGAAAAAATAAGAATGGAAACAAAAGTAAAACTCTTTAAGGAAAACAAAATTAAATGATTAGGATAATATGAAACCATTTCATAATCGAACACTGAATCGATTACTGAAATAATTAATCGATCACTAATATCGATTAACTAGAAGCCCAGACTTGGCATGATGTAATGTTCATAATTTATTCTGGATGCAGTAGAAAGCTTAGACTTTGAAAGAACTCCAACGAATACATCAGTGTCCCTTTATTAATTAATTTATGATGTCATACACACACACACGCACAAAACAATTCCTTAACGGCAAAAAAAGCAATCCAGCTGTCAACCTTTAGGGACACAAACATTCTGTGAATGTAACAAGAATTATTAATGAGGGCTCAACTAAAGAAACCTGGCAGATCACGGCTATATGACAGGAAAGTAATTCTGGACGGCCAGGGAAACTCCTGTTCAAAGTGTCTAGTTACAGGGGAAAAGATGAGTTTGGAAGGTGGCCGCTTAATGTAGGCAGACTGCCACTAGCCGTTAACTGGATTTTTACGGCACAGTAGCACAGTGGTTAGCACTGTTGCTTCACAGCACCAGGGTCCCAGGTTCGAGTCCCCGCTGGGTCACTGTCTGTGCGGAGTCTGCACGTTCTCCCCGCGTCTGCGTGGGTTTCCTCCGGGTGCTCCGGTTTCCTCCCACAAGTCCAGAAAGATGTGCTGTCAGGTGAATTGGACATTCTGAATTCTTCCTCTACCTGAACAGGCGCCGGAGTGTGGCGACAAGGGGCTTTTCACAGTAACTTCATTACAGTGTTGATATAAGCCTACTTGTGACAATAAAGATTATTTAAAAATATATATAAAAAATGGAATCTCCCCTTTTCCTCTGAACGTACTACCTCTTTATTAAGCTCTGGGTCCAAGGATACGGACAATCCTCCTGAACCAGTTCAAAAAATCTTATATATCGATCCCACAGCACAGAAATAGAGTCATAGAATTTACAGTGCAGAAGGAGGCCATTCAGCCCATCGAGTCTGCACCGGCTCTTGGAAAGAGCACCCTACCCAAGGTCAACACCTCCACCCAATCCCCATAACCCAGTAACCCCACCCAACACTAAGGGCAACTTTGGACACTAAGGGCAATTTATCATGGCCAATCCACCTAACCTGCACATCTTTGTACTGTGGGAGGAAACCGGAGCACCCGGAGGAAACCCACGCACACACAGGGAGGATGTGCAGACTCCGCACAGACAGTGAACCAAGCAGGAATCGAACCTGGGACCGTGGAGCTGTGAAGCCATTGTGCTATCCACAATGCTACCGTGCTGCCCGTTCTTTTTGAAATGTGGTGGATAGGGCTGTGTAGACAAAGCGACAACCGTTACTATTTTGACTAGAGAACACAGGCATGCTCACTCCAAATAACAGTAAAAAGACTGATTCAGATGAAGGACTTCAGCAATTGGACTGCATCTTCAGCGTATGCTAACCATGCCAACTCCCCATCACACATTCCTCTTAAATGAGCCAGTTACATATCCCCACTTCTTCACTACTGATTAATCAGATTAAAGCCATGACCCTAGACTAAGTTTTAAGGCTGGGAATTAACGGCCTCAGACGATGGGCATGGACTCCCTGGCAATACTTCCAACTCCCGAGATAACGTCAGGCTGTACATGAACTTGCAACAAAACAAAGCAAGGTCGATTAGAACTCACCTTCCCCCAGGCTGTCCATCTCATCACAGTAGTTTGCTGCAAAAACAAAAGGGAACACAATCACAAAACAGACAGTGTCACCAACCAGAAAACATTGAATTTCATCATTTCAATAAGGTAGATCCCAGCTATAGTTTTACCTTTCTGAAGCCTAAAGAAGTTACACATTTTACTGTGGCAACCTGCACACAAGCCATTGGGCTCAAAGTGCAAAAACAAAATACTTTGTTAAAATTCTCTTTGGACTCTTTTCTCTCAGCACCTCGCTGGGTATAATGTCGTGGTTCACTGGCACCTCGCCATTCTTCATCTGCCAACCCAAACATTGACTGGTACCAGCTCATTAAACCATGAAACTCGCCTGGGCCTTCCAAACCCACAACCACTACCACCGAGAAGGACAAGGGCAGCAGATACCTGGGACCACCACCACTTGGAATGTCCCCTCCCAACCACTCACCATCCTGACTGGGAAATCTTTTTTTTTTTTTTTTTTAATTTTTTTATTGGAATTTTTTGCAGAAAATATAACAAAAAGTATAGCAAAAATCAGTAATATGCAACTAACAGCCCCATAACACCCACAATTCCCCCCATACCGTAACATCACATGTATCACATTCCCCCACCCCCCCCCCCCCCAAACAAGAGAACTTAACCATAAATTAAAATTAGATAAATCAAATTTAAATAAAATAAGCTAACATAATCAACGCCCCCCCCCCCCCCCCCGGGTTGCTGCTGCTACTGTCCCAGTACCCTATCGTTGAGCCAGAAAGTCGAGGAAAGGTTGCCACCGTTTAAAGAACCCTTGCACCGATCCTCTCAGGGCGAATTTAACCTTCTCAAGCTTAATAAAGCCCGCCATGTCATTGATCCAGGTCTCCACGCTTGGGGGCCTCGCGTCCTTCCACTGTAGCAAAATCCTTCGCCGGGCTACTAGGGACGCAAAGGCCAGTACACCGGCCTCTTTCGCCTCCTGCACTCCCGGCTCTACCCCAACCCCAAAGATCGCGAGTCCCCATCCTGGCTTGACCCTGGATCCCACCACCCTTGACACCGTCCTCGCCACCCCCTTCCAGAACTCCTCCAATGCCGGGCATGCCCAGAACATATGGGCATGGTTCGCTGGACTCCCCGAGCACCTGGCACACCTATCTTCACCCCCAAAGAACCTATTCATCCTCGTCCCAGTCATGTGGGCCCTATGCAGCACCTTGAATTGGATGAGGCTAAGCCGCGCACACGAGGAGGAAGAATTTACCCTCTCCAGGGCATCAGCCCATGTCCCGTCTTCGATCTGTTCCCCCAGTTCCCCCTCCCACTTCGTTTTCAGCTCCTCTACTGACGCCTCTTCCTTCTCCTGCATAAGCTTGTAGATATCGGATATCTTCCCCTCCCCGACCCAGACCCCCGAGAGCACCCTGTCACTCACCCCCTTCGCGGGGAGCGCAGGGAATCCCTCCACCTGCCGTCTAGCAAATGCCTTTACCTGCATATATCTAAACATGTTTCCCGGCGGGAGCCCAAATTTCTCTTCCAACTCCCCCAGGCTCGCAAACCTTCCGTCGATAAACAGGTCCTTCAGCTGTCTAATGCCCGCTCTATACCATCCGCGAAATCCCCCATCCATGTTCCCCGGGACGAACCTATGGTTCCCCCTTAACGGAGCCTCCATCGAGCCCCCCACTTCTCCCCTATGTCGCCTCCACTGCCCCCAAATCTTGAGGGTAGCCGCCACCACCGGACACGTGGGAGGGAGCGGCCACGGCGCCGTTACCAGGGCCCCCAGGCTTGTATCCCCACAGGACGCTCTCTCCATCCGTTTCCATGCTGCCCCCTCCCCCTCCATCACCCACTTACGCACCATCGACACGTTGGCCGCCCAGTAATACCCCGAGAGGTTGGGCAACGCCAGCCCCCCCCCATCCCTACTCCGCTCCAAGAAGACCCTCTTCACCCTCGGGGTGCCATGCGCCCAAACAAATCCCATGATGCTGCTGGTCACCCTTTTAAAAAAGGCCCTAGGGATAAAGATGGGCAAGCACTGGAAGAGGAACAAGAACCTCGGGAGAACCGTCATTTTGACGGATTGCACTCTGCCCACCAGCGATAGCGGCACCATGTCCCACCTTTTAAATTCCTCCTCCATCTGTTCCACTAGTCTGGTGAAGTTAAGCTTATGAAGAGCCCCCCAACTCCTGGCCACCTGCACCCCCAGGTACCTGAAACTCTTCACTGCCCTCCTGAAGGGGAGCCTCCCAATTCCCTCCTCCTGATCTCCCGGGTGCACTACAAATACCTCGCTCTTTCCTAAGTTCAGCTTATAGCCCGAGAAGCCCCCAAATTCCGCTAACAGTTCCATCACCCCCGGCATTCCCCCCTCTGGGTCCGCCACATATAACAGCAGGTCGTCTGCATACAGCGATACCCGGTGCTCCCCCCCCCCCCCCCCCCCCCCGGCACCAGACCCCTCCACTTCCCTGACTCCCTCAACGCCATGGCCAGCGGTTCAATCGCCAGTGCAAAGAGCAGGGGGGACAGGGGACACCCCTGCCTGGTCCCACGATAAAGCCTAAAATACTCCGATCTCCTTCCATTTGTGACTACACTCGCCATCGGCGCCGCGTAAAGCAGCCTCACCCATTTGATGAATCCCTCCCCAAATCCAAACCTCTCCAGCACCTCCCATAGGTACCCCCACTCAACTCTATCAAACGCCTTCTCTGCATCCAGCGCCACCACTATCTCCGCCTCCCCCTCCACTGCCGGCATCATGATAACATTGAGCAGTCTCCGCACATTCGTGTTGAGCTGCCGCCCCTTGACAAACCCTGTCTGATCTTCATGAATTACCTCTGGCACACAATCCTCTATCCTGGTAGCCAGGATCTTCGCCAGCAACTTAGCGTCTACGTTAAGGAGTGAAATAGGCCTATATGATCCGCACTGCAAGGGGTCCTTATCCCGTTTTAGGATCAAAGAGATCAGTGCCCGCGACATCGTCGGGGGCAAAGCCCCCCCCTCCCACGCCTCATTGAAAGTTCGCACCAGCAGGGGACCCACCAGGTCCGCATATTTTTTGTAAAATTCTGCCGGGAACCCGTCCGGCCCCGGGGCCTTACCTGACTGCATTTGCTGACTGGGAAATCTAACGGCCGTTCCTTCACTGTCGCTGGGTCAAAATCCTGGAACTCCCTCCCTAACAGCACTATGGGTGTACCTACACCACATGGACTGCAGCGGGTTCAAGAAGGCAGCTCCCCACCACCTTCTCAAGGAGCCATTAGGGATGGGCAATGAATTCTGGCCTAATCAGCGACGCCCACATCCCGTAAATGAATTTTAAAAGCCAGAGATACCCTATTCGCAAACCCCCCCCCCCCCAACCACCATCCCTGTATTCCTTGATTTTCTTCGAGTACTAAAAGCTATCGATCTGTTTTCAATATAACAGCACGGTAGCATAGTGGTTAGCACAATTCCATCACAGCTCCAGGGTCCCAGGTTCGATTCCCAGCTTGGGTCACTGCCTGTGCGGAGTCTGCACGTTCTCCCCGTGTCTGCGTGGGTTTCCTCCGGGTGCTCCGGTTTCCTCCCACAGTCCAAAGATGTGCAGGTTAGGTGGATTGGACATGCTAAATTGCCCCTAGTGTCCAAAAGGGTTGGGTGGGGTTACTGGGATAGAGTAATGGTATGGGCTTAGGTAGGGTGCTCTTTACAAGGGCCGGTTCAGACCTGATGGGCCAAATGGCCTCCTTCTGCACTGTTGATTCGATGATTCTAAACGACTGGACATTCTTTGGGGTACAGAACTCCATGATCATTCTCACACTTTGCAGGAAAAAATTTCCACTCATCCCAGACCCCAATGGCTGACTCTTTATCCTGAGAATATGTCCCCCGACTTCTAGATTCTCCAGCCAGGGGGGAATCCAGCTTCTCAGCATTTACCTCATCAAGCCCTGAAAATAATTTTCTACATTTCAACAAAATCGCCTCTCATTCTTCTAAACTCCCGAGGGTCTAAGCCCAATCTCCTCAGTCTCGGTCCTTCGAACCCTGGCCATGTTTATTATTCCAGACTGCCAGAGGAAATTGTGTATGACCTCACCGTGTCGCCGATCCTGCTGTGCAAACAACTGGTTCCCTCCCATGAAGGCATCCTGCGGATTGGGATTCAGAGCGCTGGTATGGAGAGCAGAGTCAGAGTTGGTCCTGTTGAAGTGACGAGGAGACAGCGAGAGTGAAAGAAGAGAAATAAAAAAGGATAACATTTACATGGAGCCTTTCACAACCTCAGGACATCCCAAAGTGCTTTTGAAATGTTGCAATATAGGAAGTATGACAGTATAAATATGCACAAAGAAAGTTCCCACAGCAGCAACATGATGATAAACAGATAATCTGATTTTTAAAATAATAAATGGTGGCTAAGGACATGGGGAACAATTTGCCTGCTCTTTGAAATTGCATCACTGGGTGTTTCAGCTCCACCTGACACCAACCAGCGAGGACAAGTGGGTCTCATCTGACAATAGGCACCTGAGACAGTGCAGGAGTCCTGCACTGCTGCACTGGAAGCATCAGCCCCAAAGGATTTATGCTCAAGTCTCTGGAGTGTAACCTGCATCCGTGACCTCCTGACTCAAGAGGTACAAACTTTACCCATTGAGCCACAACTGACAAAGAGACATTCGGCCTCTGTAGGCAGGTCCATTCGAATAACTGGTAGCAGAGAAGATATAAAGTTGGAGGATAAATAATATACACACAAAACTCCTCCCAAACATCACGATGACTAAATAACAGGCAATGACTGCACTGAAAACTCTTCCAGCAGATTTTAAAAGGTAAACACATTTCACTTTGCCCATCAGTGAGCTGTTTCACTACTGGGGGTACAATTGGTTAAGTCTACAATTAATTATTCTAATTTGTTTATTCTGTTACTGAAAATTAATTGGGTCGACAATTCATTTCAAACTTAAACTTTACGCTTGTTTCATCGCTGCTGTCAGTACGACCAGATATTCGAGGGGACACAGCACCAACAAGACTCATCCATCCAATTGTGCGCCTCTAAATGTGCGACCTCACTACTGCTATGGCTGAAAGCTAGGAGCCTCTCAAACATGTGAGGGAGCAGAACTGTCAACACTCAGGATTTTATTAATGGCACACGGATTGAGTTATTAAACAACTCCCTGTCTGCTCAATCCCGTGAATTGTGTTCTGCGATAAATCGACAAATCCCTCACAAAATTACAATATTGTCGAAACAAAATTTCTAGGTCTTTTAACAAAATCTCAAAATTTGGAAATTCACACGAGGTCACTCAGGAACACCATGCTCGGGAGCAGGCTGGGAAAGGGAGGGGGGAATAAAGAAAATTGGGAGTGCTGGTGGACAAGAATTAAAAGTAACACTGTTGAGATGACGGAGGCCTTTTGATTACCGGGAGCTCAATCCATAATAAGCCAGAAATGGAATTGCAGGAAGTCCAGCTGAGAGAATGCAGGTGGTTCTAAAGGCAGAGAGAGAGAGAGAACCTCCTAGACAGTGCAGGAGTAAGATTGTGAAAATGCATCACCTGCTGAGGGCCGAGATCAGTCTCAATCCAGGCGGTTTCTCCTCACTTCCCCATGGCGGGATGCTCCTTCGCAAAGCAAAAAAAAATTACGACGTTTTGATTCACTTTGACTCTCCACATACGAATGTGTTAGTGAGAGAGCGATAGAGAGAAATGGGAGTCAGCAGCAAACCAGTGCGGTCTATCGATATCAGGAGCAGAGGCAGGCACAGCGAAAGAAATGGTACCGCCACATTTGATTGGTTTGGAGGAGGAATGTTAGTGCAACATCCAGGCTGTACTGGTCCTGTAAACTGGAGAAATCAAGGCACAAGACGATTTGATACAAGCACCGAGTATTACCCCTCACTCTGTGTCTATTGAAAACAGTTCACCTTTTCCTGAACATGCTGACTGATCCAGGGAACATACTCTAGTATTTAGCACAAATGACCACATAATCAGAAAGGTGGAAAAAGATCACTGAAGCCACTCACCTCACTCATTTAGCAATATTACCGTGCCAAAAACACCCCCCTTGTCCCTCCCCTAAACATTAGTAACACAAACTCCAGGGGGAGGCAACCGCTAGAGCCTGTAGTGAGCTGTTCAACCACATTGGCAACACATGTTGAATCCCGGTTACATCTGTCGATTTCTAACAGGATCCACTGATAAAAGGGAATACATGTGAACAGTGTTGCTGGAAACAATGGAGAGGGAGCTTTACTCTGTATCTAACCCCGTGCTGTACCTGTCCTGGGAGTGTTTGATGGGGACAGTGTAGAGGGAGCCTTACTCTGTATCTAATCCTGTGCTGTACCTACCCTGGGAGTGTTTGATGGAGACAGTGTAGAGGGAGCTTTACTCTGTATCTAACCCCGTGCTGTCCCTGTCTTGGGAGTATTTGATGGGGACAGTGTAGAGGGAGCTTTACTCTGTATCTAACCCCGTGCTGTACCTGTCCTGGGAGTATTTGATGGGGACAGTGTAGAGGGAGCTTTACTCTGTATCTAACCCCGTGCTGTACCAGTCCTGGGAGTGTTTGATGGGGACAGTGTAGAGGGAGCCTTACTCTGTATCTAATCCTGTGCTGTACCTACCCTGGGAGTGTTTGATGGGGACAGTGTAGAGGGAGCTTTACTCTGTATCTAACCCCGTGCTGTCCCTGTCCTGGGAGTGTTTGATGTGGACAGCGAAGAGGGAGCTTTACTCTGTATCTAACCCTGTGCTGTACCTGTCCTGGGTGTGTTTGATGGGGACAGTGTAGAGGGAGCGTTACTCTGTATCTAACCCCGTGCTGTACCTGTCCTGGGAGTGTTTGATGGGGACAGTGTAGAGGGAGCTTTACTCTGTATCTAACTCCGTGCTGTACCTGTCCTGGGAGTGTTTGATGGGGATGGTGTAGAGGGAGCTTTACTCTGTATCTAACCCCGTGCTGTACCTGTCCTGGGAGTGTTTGATGGGGACAGTGTAGAGGGAGCTTTACTCTGTATCTAACTCCGTGCTGTACCTGTCCTGGGAGTGTTTGATGGGGATGGTGTAGAGGGAGCTTTACTCTGTATCTAACCCCGTGCTGTACCTGCCCTGGGAGTGTTTGATGGGGACAGTGTAGAGGGAGCTTTACCCTGTATCTAACCCCGTGCTGTACCTGTCCTGGGAGTGTTTGATGGGGACAGTGGAGAGGGAGCGTTACTCTGTATCTAACCCCGTGCTGTACCTGTCCTGGGAGTGTTTGATGGGGACAGTGTAGAGGGAGCTTTACTCTGTATCTAACTCCGTGCTGTACCTACCCTAGGAGTGTGGCAGATCATTTGTTGGATGTTTCTGTGTTCAATGGAATAATAGTCGGAAAACCTGTTTCAGCGATGTTGTTTGAGGGGATAAACATTGGCGAAGTAACCAGACAACGCCCCTGTTCTTCTTCAAAACAGCACCATGGGATGTTTTGCATTCATGTAGAGGGCAGATAGGACTTGAATTTAGATCTCATCCATACATAGAAACATACTTCGAAAACAGAGGCAGGAGTCCATTCGGCACTTCATTATGATCATGGTTGATCATCAAGTTCAATACCCAGATCCTAGCTTCACCCCTAACCCTGCATCCCTTTTGCCTGAAGAGCTATATCTAACTAACATCTTCACCTCAGCTACTTTCTGTGGTAGTGAATTCCATAGATTCGCCACTCTCTGGGTGAAGAAATATCTCCTCACCTCAGTCCTAAAAGGTTTATCCCTTATCCTCAAACTACGACCCCTAGTTCTGGACTCCCCCACCAGCAGGAACATTCTTTCTGAACCTACCCTGTCTAATCCTGTTAGAATTTTGTAAGTTTCTATGAGATCCCCCCTCACTTCTAAACTCCAATGAATATAATCCTAACCGACTTAGTCCAGCCATCCCAGGAATCAGCCTGGTAAACCTTCGCTACACTCCCTCCATAGCAAGAACATCCTTCCTCAGGTAAGGACACCAAAACTGCACACAATACTCCAGGTATGGCCTCACCAATGCCCTATACAATTGCAGTGAAACAACCCTATTCCGAAACTCAAATCCTCTCGCTATGAAGGCCAATATACATTCGCCTTCTTTACCACCTGCTACACCTGCGCGCTTACTTTCAGTGCCTGATGCACGAGGACACCAAGGTCTCGCTGAGTATCCGCCTCTCTCAATTTACACCCATTCAAATAATAATCTGCCTTCCTATTTTTGCTACAGAAGTGGATAACCTCACATTTATCCACATTATACTGTATCTGCCATGCATGTGCCCACTCACTCAGCCTGCCCAAATCACACTGAAACATCTCTGCATCCTCCTCACAGCTCACCCCCCACCAAATTTTGTATCATCTGCAAATTTGAAGATAATACATTTAATTCCCTAGTCCAAATCATTAATATGTAATGGCAATAGTTCGGGTCCTAGCACAGATCCCTGCGGTACCCCACTAGTCACTGCCTGCCAATCGGAAAAGGACCCATTTATTCCATCTTTTTGCTTCTTGTCTGCTGACCAGCTTTCTATCCATCACAAGACACCACCTGGAATCCCATGCGCTTTAACTTTACGTAGTAATCGGCTATGTGAGACCTTTTCGAAAACCTTCCGAAAGTCTAAATAAACCACATCCACCGGTTCTCCCTGGTCAACTCTATTAGTTACATCCTCAAAGAATTTTAGTAGGTTTGTGAAGCATGATTTTCCCTTTATAAATCCATTCTGACTTTGTCTGATTATACCAAAGCTTTCCAAATGATGTGCTATGAAATCCCTGATAATGAACTCTAGCAACTTCCCTACTACCGACATTAGGCTCGCTAATCTATAGTTCCCTGCTATCTCTACTTCCCTTTTTGAATTGCTGAGTTATATTAGCTACCCTCTAATCTTTCAGAACCATTCCAGGGTCCAAAGAATTTTGGAAAATGATCACCAATGGATCTACTATTTCTCGGGTCACTTCCTTAAATCCTCTGGATTGAAGATTATCCGGCCCTGGCGATTTAACTGCCTTCAATCCCATTAATTTCCACAAAGTCATTTCTCTACTAATTTCCTTCAGCTCACTAAACCTTGTTAGTCAGAGCTTCCAGTACATTATTCATGTCGTCCTTTGTGAAGGCAGAAGCAAAGTACAAATTTAGTTCCTCAGCCATTTCTTTGTTCCCTGTTATGAATTCCTAATTTCTGACGTTTATTAATCTTTTTCTCTTTACATACCTATAGAAACTTTTACAGTCAGTTTTAATATTCTCCGCCAGCTTACTTTCCTGTTTTATTTTCCCCTTCTTCATCAATCCCTTGGTTTAATTTTGCTGAATTTGAAACTGTTCCCAATCCTCATGTCTATTGCTTTTTCTTGCTAATTTGTATGCCTCTTCTTTGAATCTAATACTATCGCTAGTTTCCCTTGGTTTGGCCACAGTTCCATTTCTACTCTTGCGCCAAATAGGAATAAACAACTTTTGGAGTTCACCTATTAGTTCCTTGAATGCTGCGATTGCCTGTCCTTCCTTTCAGTACCAGCCCATCACAGCCAGCTCAGGGGCTGGTTTAGCACAGGGCTAAAGATCTGGCTTTTAAAGCAGACCAAGGCAGGCCAGCAGCACGGTTCAATTCCCGTATCAGCCTCCCCAAACAGGTGCCGGAATGTGGCTACTAGGGGCTTTTCACAATAACTTCATTTGAAGCCTACTTGTGACAATAAGCGATTTTCATTTTCATTTCATGTCTCATACCATCATAGTTACCTTTATTAATATTCAGGACCCTGGTTTCAGAATCAACTATCTCATTATCCAACTTGATAAAGAATTCTATTGTATTATGGCCATCAAGCCTAAAGGTTCTCTCACGACTAGATTGCCAACTAATTATTTCCTGTTGCACAATACCCAGTTGAAGATGGCCTGTTCCCTTGTTGGTTCCTCAATGTACTGGTGCAGAAGACACTCCAGAAATTCCTCCGTATACACTCCAGAAATTCCTCCTCTATTGCACTGTGACTAATTTGGCTCGCCCAATCTATATGCAGATTAAAGTCACCCATAATCACAGATGTTCCTTTATCACATGCATCTCTCATTTCCTGTCTAATGCTATTTCCAACATTACCACTGCAGTTTGGTGGTCTGCATACCGCCCCTATGAATGTTTTTTGCCCCTTGGTGTTGCTTAACTCGACCCATACAGATTCCACATCATTCGTGCTAATGTCTTTCCTCAATGTTGCATCAATATCTTCTTTAATCAACAATGCATTCCCACCACCTTTTCCTTTCTGTCTGGCCTCCCTAAAAACTGAATAGCCCTCAATATTTAGTTCCCATCCTGTGTCACCTTGTCTCCGTCATCCCAATATATCATACCCCTTTACATCTATCAGCGCAACTAATTCATTCCTTTTTTTGAAAAAAAGAATGCTCCATGCTTTCCAGTACAAAACCTTAAAAGCTAGACCTTTTAACTTTCCTTCTCCCGTCCCTACTATTTTTTTTTTTTAAACAGTGTCATTATCTGATGCAGGCCCTTGATTTATCTGCCCATCACTTTCCTTATTCTCCTTGCTGTTTTTTTCTCTTGTCCTTGATTCCCCCGACTCGGAATCTTTACAGAGGTTCCCATCCATAAGGCAGCATCTCCAACTGTGCAGCATTCCCTCGATACTGCACTGGAGCGACAGCACCTTCCTCTCTTGCCATGTGAACACAAGCACATTTGGGTTGTGGATTTAATTAATAGGAGCAAGAAATGTTCAAAATTCACCAGAGGGAACCTTTGAAAGAAGCTTACATATTGATGTGTAGCCTTTAAGGGATGAAATTGAGTTAAATGGATAAATGGAGGACTGGATCAATTCAAAGATTAAGTCTCACATGTTTCCACAAGTAGGAGAGACAAGAAGCCTCAGACTGAAGGGACGATCCTTTAAAACAGAGATGAGGAGGAATTTCTTCAGCCAGAGGGTGGTGAATCTGTGGAACTCTTTGCCGCAGAAGGTTGAGGAGGCCAAATCACTGAACGTCTTCAAGACAGTTCTTTTTTAAAAATAAATTTAAAGTGCCCAATTCTTTTATCTCTAATTAAGGGACAATTTAGCGTGGCCAATCCACCTACCCTGCACATCTTTGGGTTGTGGGGGCGAAACCCACGCAGACACAGAGAGAATGTGCAAACTCCACATGGACGGTGACCCGGGTCCGGGATCAAACTTGGGCCCTTGGCGCCGTGAGGCAGCAGGGCTAACCCACTGCACCACCGTGCTGCCCTGAGATAGATAGGTTCTTGATTAATAAGGGGATCAGGGATTATGGGGAGAAGGCAGGAGAATGGGGATGAGAAACACACCAGCCATGATCAAATGGCGGAGCAGACTCGATGGGCCAAATGGCCTAATTGTGCTCCTATGTCTTATGGTTTTGTGTTACAGATCTGATGTTAAAAAGGGAAAACACAAACATATTAAAAAAAGCTTCAAAGAATCTTAGCATTTATCAGAATATTCTATGTTGCTAGAATTCAGGAAGGGAAAGAGAGGGCACTGTGAACCGATAGACACAGAGAAAAAAATTCACATGCAAAGGAAATCATAGAGGAAAAGAGAGAGGGGTATATTAAAAGACGACGTACTAAAACCTAGCTGGCAATAGCTGGCATCACAGGATCAGCCAAGTTCAGTCAAACCCCCAGGTCTTCAGTCTTAACCTCATTGCAGCATGCACATCTGACCATGCTCAAGTGCAATGTTCAAGTTTTGATAGGAAAGTGAATCTTTTTGTGAACAGATTTATGTAGGTTTCAATTTATGTGTCTTACCCACACTGAGGCCGTTACTGTCACAGCAGAGGAATCCTCTTGCGCTGGTAGGCTATGTTTCTTGTGTTGCGATCACACCACCCAGTTGACACCCTATCCTTTGTAAAGCACATGCATATTCGTACACTCTCATGAGGTGTATGTGCGTGTGCGGTGGTGGAGGATTAAGCTATTCTGAAATCAAGTGGCTTTGCTTAAACACATCTCATCGAAACCCTTGTGCAATCATATCACACCACACACTAAACATTGAGCTTAAATAGTTGTTATTAGTAGTTAATGCAAGCTTAAGTCTTAACAAGCACAGGGTTTCCTTGCAGAGCGTGTGGTTAATAAGAGCGAGTAATCAGCAGCATTCGTGATATTCATGGATTTTTTTAAAAATCAAAGAAGACGACAGCATTCAGTCAAATAAAACAGAAATCAGCATTTCTTAAACTAAAGTGTGCATTCACAATAAAAACAGACTGTACAAATATTATATTGCACATGTAAGGCATGGTCCGTGCTCAAAGCGAACTGGCAGATGTACAAATGGGCAGACCTCTAGTTTCAGCTTTTCTCATCTTTTTTCTGGTCCCAGAAGCAGCTCAACTTGCGACACCGTGAATCCCTGAGAAGAATCACTTTGCCAGTTCCCACGAGTTTGCTACAGGACTTGGCTACACAATGCAATATGGGTGCCCAAAGGTTAAGACTGAGAGCAAGAGACATGTGCAAAGTTCACATTGCATGAGTTTAAATTTCTACCCACTTTCCTCCTCCTTTCGAGCAGAGGCTGGGATATGGTTCCACCAGATGACCACCCGCCCACCTGACCCCGGCAGATCAGTCAAGTGACCGAATCCACGGGACACGGAATGCAGCAGGTGGTTTGACAGTACTGCGAGGAACTTGAAGTCTACCCAATTTATTTCTCACCCATTACTCGCATACGTGCACTTCCTGGAATTCATTGGATCGAGAGTAGGAGCCCTTAGCCTCCTCCTGAGATCAGGACACTGGGTTCAAATCCTAGAACTCCCTCCCTAACAGCACGGTGGGTGTACCTACACCAGGCAGACTGCAGTGGTTCAGGAAAGTAGCCCGCCACCACCTTCTCAAGGGCAATTAGAGATGAACTGGCCTTGCCAGTGAGACAATTAAAGAATTAAAAAAAGAGGCTAGTTGCAGCACCCCAGGTAAAAGCAACAAAGTCATCACAGAGCAGCAATGAAACCCAGATAGCGGCTGCTCCGCGTTTCCTCCCACAGTTCAAAGATCTGCAGGTGGATTAGCCTTTATAAATTGATCCTCAAAGGTCAGGTGGGGTTATGGGGATAGGGCTGGGGGAGTGGTCCTGGAGAAGGTGCTCTTTCAGAGGGTCAGTGCAGGCTCAATGGGCCGAATGGCCTCCTTCTGCACTGGAGGGATTCGATGAAACATTATGCATTGGAGCATTTAAACGAAGCATAAACTTGGAAGCAGAACAAGCTGACCACAGAGCAGCTCCGAGCCAACAAACAGGTCAATTATTCATCAAAACATTTTATTTTTAGGACAAAATGATAAATGGCAAGTTTAAATCCATTTAACTTTCCTTTATGGAACAAATCCATCAATTTACAGAAGATGGTGGCGGCAAGGAATTAAAGGAAGTCAGGTTTGCATTTATGTAACCTCATAATCGCATCTCAGAACAACTTACAGCACTTCGCCCAAAATTAATTTTCTGAGACAGGTAATGGTTGCTGTAACACAGGAAAGCACATCTCGGCCCTACAGACAGCAGCAGGATGATGTAGAGAGAGGATCATCAGCCAGGGCTTGGAGAGAAATCTCTACTCTTCTAATACTGGCAGCGAGTTTAGCATTTCTGTACACTGGCACCTGTGACAATGATCCATGCTCTCAGTCCTACTCTCAAGTGGCAGCGTGGATTGGGTACTCCAATCCTGGAGTGTATAAATCTTCTGACTCAGAGGCAAGAACTGAAACAAGCTAACACGCCCAAATTTAAAGTCAACCTGCCCGTGTACCTAATTACCAGAATTTCTCCAGGTGGTTAGTGGAAGAGGTGGTTATCGGGAATTAAGGTTGAGGAAAACCCAAGGATCGCAGATTTGTTCTCTTTGGGATATAGGAGAGGGTGAGGTGAAACCCAATTGTATTTTTCCCGCCATGAACTGATCCAGACACCTTGCTCCCAATGGAGAGAGCATGCATTGGGGACACAAGTCAAAAACAAGGAAGTCAGGAATGTGAAGAGTGGTCAACTAAAGCTATTTTACCCAAAGGGCAATCGAGTTGCAGAGTAAATGTTTAGAAACAGGCTTTTCATGTGAGCTTAGGGAGGAATTCAATGTGTTCCATGAAGATGAAGAGACTGAACGGTACAATAGGAAGCTACGGCAGTGTCACTCAGTCCAATATACTTTTCCATTTTTAAATATCGTTACTGTCCTGGAATTCTATAACCTCCAATAGCTGAACATTACTGGAGCGATTCAATGCAAGAAGTCCCGAACGGTGCTCACAACTTGAGGAAGAACCTTGGAGGTCGGCACAGGTGTGCAATATTGCTAGGCTTTGGCAAGGTCCAGCGCCACACTGGGCCGTACCTTCCGCAACTGCGTTCCTGCAGAGTCCGACTGCCTTTGGCATAGGCTTTTACACTTCAAATTCATTGTTGAATGCACACGGGAAATGTTCGGGGGCTGAGCTGAAATCAGCAGTCCTGAAGTTTCGCTGACGAACTATTCAGTGCAAATCCACCCTCAGTATGTGGAAAACTTTCATGAGTTTAAAGGGCAGCACGGTAGCATTGTGGATAGTACAATTGCTTCACAGCTCCAGGGTCCCAGGTTCGATTCCCGGCTTGGGTCACTGTCTGTGCGGAGTCTGCACGTTCTCCCAGTGTGTGCGTGGGTTTCCTCCGGGTGCTCCGGTTTCCTCCCACAGTCCAAAGATGTGCAGGTTAGGTGGATTGGCCGTGATAAATTGCCCTCAGTGTCCAAAATTGCCCTTAGTGTTGGGTGGGGTTACTGGGTTATGGGGATAGGGTGGTGTTGTCCTTGGGTAGGGTGCTCTTTCCAAGAGCTGGTGCAGACTCGATGGGCCGAATGGCCTCCTTCTGCACTTTAAATTCTATGATGATATTCCGATTTTGTACTATTTCTCCCATTCTACAGCTGATCAGTCTACAGGGGTAAACCGGTTATGGGGTATGCAGCAGGCTTTTTACTTCTTTAATCTTAAAGCTGACCTGCTCTCACTGTCTTATATGGAGGATGGACAATTTGGTGAGGTGTCAGAGTAATCTTGCAGAACTTGTCCCCGGCAATAAAGAAATGAAGCTGCTGGGTAGAAATATATAATCCCCAAATTAGCACTCGGCCTGAATCAGCAGCATGCTAGCACAGTGGTTAGCACTGCTACCTCACAGCGCCAGGGACCCGGGTTCAACTCCGGCCGTGGGTCACAGTCTGTGTGGAGTTTTCACATTCTCCCCATGTCTGCGTGGGTTTCCTCCGGGTGCTCCGGTTTCCTCCCACAGTCCAAAGATGTGCAGGTTAGGTGGATTGGCCATGATAAATTGCTCCTTGGTGTCCAGTGATGTGCAGGTTAGGTGGGGTTGCAGGGGTAGGGTGGGATCCTGGTTTAGGGTGTTCTTTCAGAGGGCAGGTGCAGACTCGATGGGCTGAATGGCCTCCTTCTGCGCTGCAGGGATTCTATGTATTGGTTTGGGAGACCTTCACAGAATAAACACTGTAGTGAATGAACATTCCTCATCAACCACCAAGCAATGATACCGCAGAGGAGATGGCCATTTGGCCCATTATGCTAATACCAGCTCTTTGAAGGGGGCTATCCAATTCATCCCACTGCTGTGTTCTTTCTCCTCTGCCCTGCAACAAGTATTTCTCAATTTCCTATTTTAAGAGAGGTATTAATGAATGTTTCCATCTCTTTTTCAGGCAGCGCATTCCAGATCACAATTCACTGTACAGGAAAACTCCCACCTCCCCTAGTTGTATGTTCCAGTTATTTTAAATCTGTACTCTGGTTAGCAGCTGTCCTGGCTACCAGTTTCTCCTGATCTGCTCTATTAAAATGTCATGATATTGAACGTCCCTGTTAAACCTCTCCTTAACTTTCTCACACCGATAAGTTGATTCCAGCAGCGTCTTCAAATCCAGTCCCAGCACCAACTTGTTCCTGCGCCAACCGTGGCGGCTAACCTTTCAGAATAAAGGGCCATTCACCAGCGCAAACTCAGCACAGTAATAATTTCGCACGAGATTGAAGAACTTGAGAGAATTTCTGATATAAAAAGTATCACAACTAAGAGAATCATAAATCAACTTACCGTCTCCAACTTGTATCTGGTGGCGGGGAGAGATAAACCGATCCATATGGGGAACTTCCAAGGTGCCAAAAACGTTAAGGAGAAGGTGAGTGAGTTTCAACAACATCAAGAAATTTCATTCAGTATTACAGGTAAAATATAATATCGTGGAGAGGTGGGCGGCCCAATGTCGTCGACATTAAACCTTCAACTCTGGCACCCTGGTTTAACTCCAGGCTAGACTGAGGAGTTGAAAAAGTCTCTTCTACTTATTACTGGTTTAAAAGGTTGTGAAATGAGTTTGGTAATCTCAACAGCAGAATTTATATTTAGGGAAACACTTTTGTACAAAACTTGCACAATGCTTGACCAGAGGACAGCTGCATCTATGTACGAAGCAGAAATACACCCCATCAGACACCGACACAAAGAAAGCAATGCCAGGTCCGGTGGAGGTTGCGGAGGTAGAATGCCACAATATTTGAGCAGGGCCAGAAATTTACAAAAGAACAGACAGATGTTGAGATGTAACAAAGAGCTTTACGGAGGATTCGGTGAAGGGACCCCAAGAATCCAGGTCTCAGCCCAGCTCTCTGTGAACAAGGGTCCATAGCGTTAAACTTTCTACACTTCAGCGCTCAAACTCGGAGAGCCGGGATTGTCTGCTGCGGAAACAGGCATTCCGAATGAACCAAAGCACATTAGAACATAGAACATAGAACAGTACAGCACAGAACAGGCCCTTCGGCCCTCAATGTTGTGCCGAGCCATGATCACCCTACTCAAACCCACGTATCCACCCTATACCCATAACCCAACAACACCCCCCCCCTTAACCTTACTTTTTATTAGGACACTACGGGCAATTTTAGCATGGCCAATCCACCTAACCCGCACATCTTTGGACTGTGGGAGGAAACCGGAGCACCCGGAGGAAACCCACGCACACACGGGGAGGACGTGCAGACTCCACACAGACAGTGACCCAGCCGGGAATCGAACCTGGGACCCTGGAGCTGTGAAGCATTTATGCTAACCACCATGCTACCCTGCTGCCCCCTAAGTTGGAGCAGTCTTGCCGTGCGCCTGAACTACGGCGTGCCAGAAATCAAAGATGGTTCCCATTCCCCTGTGTCAACAGCCGATTGAACTCAGAAAATGCGTGTGGAAATTATCCACTTTAATAGACAGAGCAGACCCCAGAGAAATTACATTGAGAAACACATATTCTACTAACGGGAAATTGGAGACTCCACAGATGTGCTGTTATGTTATTTGGACATGAAGGGAAGAGTTATATCTTGCAGGCTGACCCACAACTCCATCTGCTACAGATCTTTGTAGATACTGGAATGGTTTATGGAAAAATCCATGGCCTGAGCTACCCCAACCTACTCACTGAAGGAACATGTGTACAGACTCCATCTCCCAAGGGATGAACAATCTCCATCTGCTTTTTTAGCATCAGTTCTATTTAAACCCTATTGCCCCACCAGGTCCATCCTTCCAATGGAGGAGAAAGAAAAATTGAAGATCAAAAGTTAAGCACGGGAGGGACGGCACGGTGGTTAGCACTGCTGCCTCACGTCACCGATGACCCGGGCTCACTCCCAGCCCCGGGTCACTGCCTGTGTGGAGTTTGCACATTCTCCCCGTGTCTGCGTGGGTCTCACCTCCACAAACCCAAAGATGTGCAGGGTACGTGGATTGGCCACGCTAAATTGCCCCTTAATTGGAATTTAAGTTAAGCAATTAAAGTCAGAGGAAAGATTGTTCTTTTTTCATTGAGGCAGCCAACAATTGCAACAATTTCTGGACAGTTCAGCTTTTGAGTGCATGGGAAGGGAGGATGGGCACCCAGTAACTTGATGCACAAGCAAATTATTTTCACACATCAACATGTACTAAATGCCCACCCCAGTCTCCAACTGGTGTATGAAGCCTCTTACAGGAAATACAGAGAGCTCACACTCATATACTAGCCCATACCTGGTGCTCTGACACTAGTAAGAATTTATATTGGTTTGAAGCTGGCTATTTCAGATTAATAATCGGAGATTCTAGGGCCTCACGGCGCCAGGGTCCCAGGTTCGATCCCGGCTCTGGGTCACTGTCCGTGTGGAGTTTGCACATTCTCCCCGTGTTTGAATGGGTTTCGCCCCCACAACCCAAAAGATGTGCAAACTAGGTGGATTGGCCACGCTAAATTGCTCCTTAATTGGAAATTTTTTTTAAATAGGGGGGAAAAAAAATTAAAATCTGGGATTCAGTTCCAAAAAGTGCCCATGAGCTATGTGAACAAATCTAGGTCATCACTTAGCTTCAGGTTTTTCGGGAACACAATATAAAAATGGATTTGCTCTCAATGTACCTGCAATTTTTGAGTTCAAGTTCCCCCTCACTTATATTTGCACCTTTCTTAAAAATGAAACCTTGAAAATTGGTACTGAACGTGCACACACAATACACATGTACATACACAGGGTCAGACAAACTTTCACCCAGGCATGTGTCTGCAAATACTCAATCACCCAGATACACAAACTTCCAGGAGACGTCACTACTTGGTGGCTGTGTGGAAAATCTTCCAGTCTCCCCCACTCCAGACACATCCCGACTTTCCTTCCTTATTCTTTCATGGGAGGCCTGCATTTGTTGCCCATCCCGAGCTGCCCTCGAGAAGGTGGTGGGTGAGCTGCCTTCTTCAACCGCTGCAGTCCCAGAGGTGTAGGTGCAACCACAGTGCCATTAGAGAGGGTGTCAAGGGTTTTAACCCAGTGACAGTGAAGGAACGGCGATATACTTCCAAGTCAGGATGGTGAGTGAATTGGAGGGGAACTTCAAGGTGGTGGTGTTCGTTCCCAGGTATCTGCTGCGTTTCAGATGGTCATGGATGTAGGTTCGGAAGGAGCTGTTGAAGGAACCTTTGAGCCCCCGAGGTGTATGCACACCCACAGTGGTGTTACAGAGTGTCCAGGATTTTGATCCAACGACAGTGAAGGAATGGCAAATTATTTCCATGCCAGGATGGTGTGCGTCTTGGGAGAGGTACTGAAGTAATTGTATTTGAGACCACAAGTAAGTAGTGAAAGTAGCAAGATGAAAGTAGTGGCCTTCCTTCCCAGTCTATCAGAAGCATTTGACTGCTCAGATATTGTGTACCGGGTTGTGAAGGTTCAACCTTTGTGTAAAAATGTTGGACAAACATTTTGTTTTGTTCCCTGAAAACAAAGCCATGATATGAGTCATGCTGAACTGCGTCACTGGAGTGAATTGAAATTCTGCTCTTGGGAGTATTCTTCCTCTGAAGGTGACAACTGAGGGATACAAGCGACAAAAGATCCCTCGGAGTTCACATTTTAAAAAATATATTCCTTGCAATCATTTTCTTTTGCTAGGTGAAACTAAGTAGGCACTATGGAATGTTTAATTTGCCAGTCTTCGTTGATTTAGTGTCTTGGCGGTACTCTGTTCCATCCCAGTCTCAGGCAACTGTAACTAGACTTGGATTTGATGAATTAATGCCACAGAAAGCAAGACAGGAAATGTGGATTAATCATTATTCCCCAAGAGGCTTAGAAAAAGAGGAAGAAAGAGAATCACATAGTTTCAGAATCTGCAAAGTAGAATCTTTCATCTGGGAAATGTCAGTGAGTAAAACACTACACACATGGCTTGACTAGCAAGATCGAGAAGGCCCAGCTGTTAAAACAATCCTACAGCTACCCAAACACATACCACTTTCAGGAACAGTTCCCCACAGTGAGAGTCAGCACCTTCAGGAACTGTGTCCCAGTGAGAGTCAACACCTTCAGGAACTGTCCCCCAGTGAGAGTCAGCACCTTCAGGAACTGTCCCCCAGTGAGAGTCAGCACCTTCAGGAACTGTCCCCCAGTGAGAGTCAATACCTTCAGGAACTGTGTCCCAGTGAGAGTCAGCACCTTCAGGAACTGTCTCCCAGGGAGAGTCAGCACCTTCAGGAACTGTGTCCCAGTGAGAGTCAGCACCTTCAGGAACTGTCTCCCAGTGAGAGTCAGCACCTTCAGGAACTGTCCCCCAGTGAGAGTCAGCACCTTCAGGAACTGTCCCCCAGTGAGAGTCAGCACCCTCAGGAACTGTCTCCCAGTGAGAGTCAGCACCTTCAGGAACTGTCTCCCAGTGAGAGTCAGCACCTTCAGGAACTGTCCCCCAGTGAGAGTCAGCACCTTCAGGTACTGTGTCCCAGTGAGAGTCAGCACCTTCAGGAACTGTGTCCCAGTGAGAGTCAGCACCTTCAGGAACTGTCCCCCAGTGAGAGTCAGCACCTTCAGGAACTGTGTCCCAGTGAGAGTCAGCACCTTAAGGAACTGTCTCCCAGTGAGAGTCAGCACCTTCAGGAACTGTGTCCCAGTGAGAGTCAGCACCTTCAGGAACTGTCCCCCAGTGAGAGTCAGCACCTTCAGGAACTGTCTCCCAGTGAGAGTCAGCACCTTAAGGAACTGTCTCCCAGTGAGAGTCAGCACCTTCAGGAACTGTCCCCCAGTGAGAGTCAGCACCTTCAGGAACTGTGTCCCAGTGAGAGTCAGCACCTTCAGGTACTGTGTCCCAGTGAGAGTCAGCACCTTCAGGGACTGTGTCCCAGTGAGAGTCAGCACCTTCAGGAACTGTCCCCCAGTGAGAGTCAGCACCTTCAGGAACTGTGTCCCAGTGAGAGTCAGCACCTTCAGGAACTGTCCCCCTGTGAGAGTCAGCACCTTCAGGAACTGTCTCCCAGTGAGAGTCAGCACCTTCAGGAACTGTCCCCCAGTGAGAGTCAGCACCTTCAGGAACTGTGTCCCAGTGAGAGTCAGCACCTCCAGGAACTGTCCCTCAGTGAGAGTCAGCACCTTCAGGAACTGTGTCTCAGTGAGAGTCAGCACCTTCAGGAACTGTGTCTCAGTGAGAGTCAGCACCTTCAGGAACTGTCCTGCAGTGAGAGTCAGCACCTTCAGGAACTGTGTCTCAGTGAGAGTCAGCACCATCAGGAACTGTGTCTCAGTGAGAGTCAGCACCTTCAGGAACTGTGTCTCAGTGAGAGTCAGCACCTTCAGGAACTGTCCCCCTGTGTGGATATCAATGGTGCAGACTTTTCAATTTGCACTGCGTCCTCAGAAAGTGGTTTGCTGGAAAATAGGTTTTCAACAGAGGCATAAACAGTGAAATATTGCCTTCCAGGAAATACAGCATCATAACCTATATAGGGTGTTTTGGTGTCTGTTAATGAGTGGCTTCATAATTAATCACCAATTAGATTAAATAACTTGACTCATTTATTCCTTTATTCCTCCACAGACACACAGACAGAACTCACATTCAGGAACGACCTTTTATTGAGGTGGGTCTATTTCAACACAACACGTGTAAAACCACTGTGTCAACTTTATTGCTAACTGCTGCTGTGAGCAGGGACTGTTTAGCACAGGGCTAAATCGCTGGCTTTGAAAGCAGACCAAGGCAGACCAGCAGCGCGGGTTCAATTCACGTATCAGCCTCCCCGGACAGGCGCCGGAATGTGACGACTAGGGGCTTTTCACAGTAACTTCATTTGAAGCCTACTTGTGACAATAAGCGATTTTCATTTCATTTTTCATTTCTTTAGGTTTTAAACACTGCCTCAGAAAAGCAGGTTCAAATTTTAATGTCTCCTTTTCTACAGGGATGAACATATGGGGTGTCCAGGCCAGAGTGAAGTGTCTCTGAGATACCCTCAGTACTGCAGGGGTCAAGAATTTTATCCCAAAGTATTAGCTGGCTTCTAAAATTACGGATATAAACAATTCCTCTGGTCCCCACCACCTTTCGTAGAATAGTCTACAAGGTCTCAATACTGGTGTCTCAATACTGGTGTCTCCAGAGAAAAATATATTGAGTTGAAATTATTCTTGACTAGAACACACTGTTTTAAAATCACTTGTCAAAAAAGCTGCACCAATGTTTGAAAATTGAGTGATCTCAGCATCTTGCAATATTATAAACACCAGACTCACTCCTCGCTCTCAGCTAGGAAATGTAATCCCCACTGTAGCAATCCAGGTATGGGAGGATCCCAGGTTGATTTCAGGCTGTGACAACTTGTCAGATCTCCCTCAATCAAAGAGCCTGCCCTTTATGTTGGAAATGGTTCTTGCCTCCAATCTCTGATAATCCGGCAACTCATTTGCAAGAAAACAGGATGCAGTGTGGAGAAGATCGAGCTTGACCACAGCGTCTTCCCATGGTTGTACCTCTTGGGGAGATAAGAAGGGCTACACAGTGAAGTCTCTGGAGTATTAACTTGAATCAGGGGCTTGTCACTCAGAGTGTTTACATGCTGAACCAAGGCTGAGAACTAGTAGTTAACTGCAACGCACAATACATTTGATTGGGAGGAACGGACATGCCAAAGGACGGTGACAAGAGGAGTGTCGGACCCTGGCTGAAAGGAATGATTCTGTGAGTTTGTCTGTCACGTTGACAGAGTATGTCAAGTCTCGGGGTCAGGTCTTCCTAGTTTTGCACAAATCCCCAGATGTTGGCAAGGAAGACTTTTCTGACTGGGCTTTTTCACATCTAGAATCTCAGTGCCCCTGGATGGCAGAGCCCAGCTTTAGTCTGGTGTATAGTTACAGTTTTGCACTGCAGTCTCAAACAAGGGGATATCTTGCGAGGTCGTTTCAGACGGGAGTTAAGAGTCGGCCACATTGCTGCGGGTCTGAGTCACAAGTAAAAGAGAATTAGTGAACCGCAGTCACCATTACTGATGCTGGCTTTTTAATTTTAGATTCCTTTAATTAACTGAATTTAGATCCCCCACGTATCCAGGGCATTAGCCCAGGCTTCCTAATTACTCAGCCAATTACATAACCACTATGATACTACAGCCATTATGTGACAATATGAAGAGTAAGTTTCATTCCATATCTGTCCCATGCTGTACCTGGCCTTGACGTGTGACACCTACAAGAGAAACATCCTCCATTCCACCCAGCACCGATATCCCTCAACCGTACAAGCCTGCCGACCGGATAGTCTCCTTTCAGGCTGTACGTTTTCAATATAAAACAACATATTTTAAGACAGGGAGTGGAAACTAAATTCTAAAAATTGCAGGAAGCTTGTATTAACACATGGCAAGCTTATCAGATGGAGCACAGCGCTGACAGAAAGGAAAGCAGGAACAGTGTGTGTGGGTCAAAGATCTGACTAAATGATAAATCACACAGATCTGTGAAACCGACAACTCCGCTGAATGAGATATTATCTTGGGTGGTTTTTAGTTTGTGAAACTCCAGTGAACGAGAACATCCTGTCATTTTCCTCATTGCATTGAAGAGAGTCAATATACAGGAACTCCCAGTGATGAGGGACTCCCATTCTTACAGTCAGTATACACAAGGGCCTTTAAGCTTATTGAAATAGGGGTTCCGCAGACTTCAGTCGTCCTGCTCCGTCCAGTACCTCACTCGAGACAGCATTTCTCTGCAAGCCGTGCTTCAGGTGTACTTTCCTGGATAAATCACTTTGATCTTCATTGGGATGTGTCAGTGTATAGGACGGACAGCATAGAAACAGCCCATTCAGTCCAACTAAAGCTGGTATTTGTACTCCATTCGAAACTCCTCCCACCCTTTCTCTCCTAACTTGATCAGCAAAATCCTCAATTCCCTTTTCCTCATATGCTCATCGGAATTCCTTTCTGATACATCCATGCCATTTGCTTCAACTGTTCCTCACAGGAGCAAGTTCCACATCGTCAATACTCTTTGGGTAAATAGGTTTCTCCTGGATTCCCTTTTTGAATTATTAATGACTGCCTTATGAAAATCAAAAATGAAAATCGCTTATTGTCACAAGTAGGCTTCAATGAAGTTACTGTGAAAAGCCCCTAGTCGCCACATTCCGGCGCCTGTCCGGGGAGGCTGTTACAGGAATCGAACCGTGCTGCTATTCTGCCTTGGTCTGCTTTCAAAGCCAGCAATTTAGCCCAGTGTGCTAAACAGCCCCTATCTACATGTCCCTTCATTCTGGACTCATGTGGAAACATCTTCTCCACGTCTATCCTTTCATTATTACAGACCTTACCAAGCATTCCTCAGTCCTCTCCTTTCAAGATGTGGAGATGCCGGCGTTGGACTGGGGTGAGCACAGTAAGAAGTCTTACAGCACCAGGTTAAAGTCCAACAGGTTTGTTTGGAATCACTAGCTTTCGGAGCGTGGCACTGAGGGAACACTGCATTGTCAGGGCTTCAGGTGAGAGTTTAAACAGGGATCCCACCTGTTCTCTTAAGAAGATGTAAAGATCCCATAGCACTATTTCAAAGAGCAGCATGGGAACTTTCCCTGGTGTTATGTCCAAAACGTGATTTTGTGGGTGCTTGCTGGCCCCAAATTTGGCCATCAGATCTCCTACATTCCGATTACACTTCAGTAGCATTTGACTGGCTGTAAAACATTTTTGGACAGCCCATTGTTATGAAATGCCCTATGGAAATGCAGGAATTTTAATAATTTCTCTTAAAGATAACACTTTTGCGTGTGACTAGGAAATGTGACAGTGTGATGCTGCGTGTGTATGCCCAGAGCTCCAAAACTCTTGTTAAAATGTTCTTAGCTCCTGAGGGAATCTGTTAAATTGCAGATCTCTGTTAAACATGTAGCATAAGAAATCTCACCCACTCACAGTCAGCTGTACTTTAACTTTGGAGAAACAATGCAATAGAATCCCCCACTATTAAAAGGATTATGCTCTGGTTGAGGTCAGTTTGCACTCCGTGGCTTGTGTATCACGGCTTTTAGACGTGAAAGGTTATTGTGTTGTAAAGTTTCACAGAACTGCTGCTGGAATCTAAGTGGCCAAGGTCACAAGCAGTCAAACCCACAACTCCCAATTTCATGCTAATTTCTTCTGTACCCCGGGTCACAACACTGCATTGATTCAGGTTTGGCGGATTGGCCATGCTAAATTGCCCCTTCCAAAGGTTAGGTGGGGTTACTGGGAGAGGATGGAGGTGTGTGCTTAAGTGGGATACTCTTTCCAAGGGACGGTGTAGACTCGATGGGCCAAATGGCCTCCTTCTGCACTGTAAATGTAGCACTCCATCAGTAAAACACTGCCTAAGTTACAAGATCAGGTCGGGGAGTGGGATTTGAACCCATAACCTTCTGGCTCAAGAGATGAAGACTGACCCCAGTGAGGGAGGCAGCAGTTCAAGAAGACAGCTCACCGCCGTCTTTTCAAGGGCAATTAGGGATGGGCAATAAATGCTGGACTAGCCAGTGGTCGTGATTCTCCCCCAACCGGTGGGCGGGCCGTCCCGGCGCCAAAGAGTGGTGAGAACCACTCCAGCGTCGGGCTGCCCGGAAGTTACGGAATCCTCGCACTTCCGGAGGCTAGGCCAGCATTGGCGTGGTTGGCACCACGCCAACCGCCCCCCCACCGGTGAATACGCGGGAGTGCCAGCATGTTCTGGTGCATGCGCAGGGGGTTTCTTCTCCACGTCGGACCTTTACAGAGGGCGGCCGCTCGGCCCATCGGGGCCCGGAGAATCGCCGGGGGGGGGGGCCACTGCCAACGGCCCCAACCGGCGCGACTTGATCCCCGCTAAAAAACTGGTGCCGGAGAATTCGGCAGCCGGAGTCGGAGCGGATTCACGGCGCCCCCCCCCCGGCGATTCTCCAACCCGGCAGGGGGGGGTCAGAGAATCCTGCCCCATGTCTGTGAATACATTTTTTTTTTAATTTAGAGTACCCAATTCATTTTTTCCAATTAAGGGACAATTTAGCATGGCCAATCCACCTACCCTGCACGTCTTTTTGGGTTGTGGGGCGGAACTCACGCATCACGGGGAGAATGTGCAAACTCCACACGGACAGTGACCCAGAGCCGGGATCGAACCTGGGACCTCGGCGCCGCGAGGCAGCAATGCGCCACCTTGCTGCCCTATGTCTGTGAATACTTGATATAAATGCAAGTTGTTGTTGACGCCCCCCAACCGTGGGAGATCCAATAATTTCAAACTATACCTCCAGCTGGGTCCCAGTGGATAACTAGTTCTCTTTCAAGCGCACTTTGCAAGATTCCTACTTTCTCCCTTTTCACCAACATCTTTGTGGGACTGTAACTGGTTAATTACTTTTCAACCTGACATTCACACTGGTGAGCCAATTGGAGAATATCCTTGATTCTTCAAGTAAAGTATTGCCGTTGCTGAGTATATTTGCTGTGTTAGTTTAAACGTATGATAGGGAAGACCAGACTTCAACTTGCACTGCGCACCATGATCTTGGCAGTAACAACACTGGAACTCTGAACGCTACACATCGATGTGGTGCAGCTGAAAGTTCTCCCTCCAATCGGCACCAAAATCAGCCATTGGAAGGCAGGTGGTTTTATATAGTTTAAAGCATCAGTTTCACAGGCCTAACATTACTCGTCCCCGCGAAAATACTATACATCGTGCTTTTCGAATGTAACTCAACCTGGGAATTGAGGGGAGTACGGGCAAGGATATGGGTCTGCCATGTTTATCCACTGCAGGCTGGTGTCGGTGAGGCGATATCATGTGACTCCGGTCTCGGTGAACCCGCTCCACCAAACCATGATGTCGCGTTCCTCGGGCGGAATCCAAAGTGGGATGAAACGGCACCTGCGGCGGCGAGAGAGAGAAAAGAAAAGTTTTAAAATACCACCCACCATCCTTTTATACAGTCTCACCAATGGGTCAATCGCCTACATGCCACACTTTTGAAGAGCTAAGTTTCTGTGCGTCTCCTGCAGGAGACATAATGTGGAGAGCAGCATACCGATAGCAGGTTACGCCAGACACCATGCTGTCTCATCTTCAGGCAGCTGAAGCGACTCAAGCCTTACAGCCACTCAGCCATGCACAGAATCAACAACCTGGATCTATAAATTGCCTTTACTGTAGTGAAGGATCCCAAGGTGCCTGACAGGAGCATATTGAGGCATGTGTGGCATCAAGCCACAGGTGGGGATGTCAGAACAGGTGAGCAAAAGCTTTGTCAAACAGGTAAGTGCTAAAGAGCATCTTGGAGGTGGAGGAAAGGTTTCAGGAGGAAATTCCCGAGCTTAGCAACTGAAGGCATGGCCATCAATCCCAGAGGGATTAAAATCAGAGATGCTCAAGAGGCCAGAATCAGGGAAGATAAATCTCTGAAGACAGCTAAAGAGCCAGAGAGGGGAACGGACATGAAATCGGAACACGGTGAAGAGTCGGATTATGTTTCATGACAGTCTGCAGAGGGACCAACTTCTCTCAGTGCGCAGAGGAGAGTAACACATGGGTTCCCAGTGCAGCGTAAACCTACCACAAAAGGGGAAAATGTTCAATTCACGGAGCAATAATCAATTAAATTCATCCATCCTGGTGTAGGTGGCAGGACCAATTCTACAATGCCTTACTTATACTGAGTGGCTAACACCTGGTATGTGAGTGCTCACATCAGAGACACTGCATGAAAACCTTTGACAAAACACCAGGAACACAGCCGGGAAAAGCTTTACACCACCACGGATCAATCCCAACACCGGACCATTTCTGGCTCGAGCACAGACAACTGCCACATCAGCCAGGTTACGGAGTGAATTCTCACCAATGTCATCACCTGGATTACATATTGGCACCAATTTATTATGAAATGGTATTCGTGTTAATTTAGTGAGATGGGTCTCCTATGCAGCACTTTAAGCTGCTTCATATAGACATAGAAAAATAGGAGCATGAAGGCCATTGGGCCCCACTCTGCCATTCATTATGATCATGGCTGATCATCTAACTCAATAGCCTGGTCCAGCCTCCACCCCCCATTGATCCCCATCGCCCCAAGTGCTATATCTAACTGCTTCTTGAAAACAGTGTGTTTTGGCCTCAACTACTTCCTGCAGTAGCAAATGCCCCACATGCCAACCACTCTCTGGGTGAAGAAATTTCTCCTCATCTCTGTCCTAAATGGTCTACCCCGTATCCTCAGTCTGTGACCCCTGGTTCTGGACACCCCCACCATCGGGAACATCCTTCCTGCATCTATCCTCTCCAGTCCTGTTAGAATTTTATCGGTTTCTTTGAGACTCCCCCCTCATTCTTCTGAATTCCAGCGAATGCAATCCTAACTGACTCAATTTCTCCTCATACGTCCGTCTAGGCGTGTTTGCCATTTTAAGTGAACGCAGTGTGAAAATGCCACACAAACAAGGTTACACTCGACAGGAACAGTGAGGCACTTTTTCACCCTGTTGATACCCAGGCTGCCAGGTCGAGGAACTCCATCAGCTGATGATTCCAGCTCCTTTACGTCCAGTTACAATGCAAATCTATTTGGACCCCACATCTGCTGCCAACTCCCTGAACCCAAGGAACACCAAGTGGAGTCAGCCCAAAGCCCCTTCACATTATCAGCACGCAGATGTGCTGGGGTGGCAGGGTATGTGCTGCTTCTGTGATGTTCAGGTTTCTCTCTCTCACCACCTCCCATCCAAGACACACAGGAGAATGATACAATTCCTTTGCATTTGTACATACCCGGTCTCCGTGGGAACCAGCTCCCACATTAAAACCAGAAGAGCATACATAATACATCAGTGCCTGTGACATTTTGGCTGCTCTCCATATGCAAAGCTCTCCCATCAACCAGGCTAGACAGGCAGCAAATCTTAAGTTGCCTCTGATTACAATGCTGCGTACACCAAATAGTGGCAGCAACTTTACATGCAGCCTGAGGCAATCAAACCTTTCACTGCCAGCTCCTCTGTGGTGAGCAGTGATCATGTGAAGCTCAATGGGCTCTTAAAGAACAAACAGGCTTGGAGCAAATGTCTCGGGACTTCAGCTGCCGTATCGAACAGTGTCTGTGTCTCGATGCCACATCACAAGAGACGCCCTGAAGAAATGCTTTTAACATCTTCCAAATTCATGGGAAAGAGATCTGATAACCATAGTCCTACCTCACCACTCGGCTAGAGTCATTTAGGGTTTGTTCATAATCACTGTAGCACACTCAGGACAATTGTGAGCCTGTACCCCATTGTCCTGTACGGTGTCAGACTGGCAATCATTACGGGAACCCCAATTGCAGGATTTCTGTGCTGGCTGCAGTCCCAACATCAGTCCACAAAATCCTGGTGAGACTGGCTGGTTAGGAGTAGTTTGTAGCAGGGGCTCTGAATTCTTAGTGAGTGCCGACATCTCTCGCTCCAAACTAGATGAGGTGAGCGGCTCAAGTATAACGGAGCGCCACATTCTCGTGTGGATTCCAAACACCATTAGTGACTGACCAGCTGGGTCAAATGATCCTTTTGGGAAGTGCAATATAAACGCAATGGTGGAGGATATGCACCTCAGCGCAGCAGCACAGCGACATCCAGAGTAGACGAGAACAATCACCAAACAGGTTCCCCCACTGGCCCTACGTACTGAAGTGTGGAACTGAACTGCACAGAGTAGGGAGGCCCCAGTGAGCCATTCCTAGTCTGTACTGAGTTCACTGAACTCATTCAGAGCAACAATAAAGTAGCTACCACTAGCCAATCCCAGACCAGATCCCAGCAGTGGCTAGGAAACTGTATTGAAACCCCAATATTTTTGGTTATTTTGAAAGAATGATTCGCTCTGGGAGTGATTGCATGAATAAATAGGGCTTTGATATTTCCAACGAAACTTTATTATAAATACAATATGAAACTTTTAATTTCACACCCAAAAGAACAGCTTACAATTACCCCTTAACACAACAATATAATTTCCTACGAAATAACAAGAAACATACAACTCTATCCAGTTTACGATTAGCAGGGTACAGAGTAATACTTGCTTTAAAAAATTGATTTCGCTCCAATTAGAACCTGTTCAGATTCTGGCTGAATATCTTCAAATAGCTGCTTCAACTGGGTGGTTTCAGCCTCTTCCTTGTCTGCAGACAAGACTGCTCTGCTTTAAAATATTATTACTCGTTTTTAAAAAACTATCCTACTTGGAAAGAATTGTGGACTCAGAGTCAGGCAGATCAGAACTCAGCTGGGCAGGGCCGATGGAGGTTTGTGGCGTTGGCGAGTGTATATGGCCCCAACTGGGACGATACAGGATTTGTGAAGAGGGTGCTGGGTGCCATGAGCTAATAGTAGGAGGAGGCTGTAATATGGTGCAAGAGCCGAAGGTGGACGGGTCGCAACCGCGCTCGCTGGCGGCCGGGCTTATGAGAGGGATGGGAGACGTGGACCCGTGGAGGTTTCTACATCTGAGGGAGTGGGCGTATTTGTTTTTCTCCCTGGTGCACAAAGTGTATTCGAGGGTAGACCGTTTTGTCGTAGGGATGGCATTACTGGCTGGAGTCAAGGGATCAGAGTATTCCGCAATAGCGATCTTGGATCATGTGCCGCATTGGGTGGATGTGGTCTTGGACAGTGGGGGTAGCACAGAGGCCGGGGTGCAGAATGGACGCGGGGTTGTTGTGGGACCAACAATGCATTACGATTGGGAAGGTGATTGAGGAGTATGTAGGATTTAACTGTACAGGAGAAGTGTCGCAGGTGGTGGTATGGAAGGCCCTGAAGCAGTAGTGAAGAGAGAGGTGATCTCGTTTATGGCCAAGTTGGACAAAGAGGAGAGGGAGGAGTGCCAAAAGTTGATAGAGGAAATGTTGGGGGTGGACCGGAGATACCAGGGAGATGCAGATCTGACCCTTCAGGCCAGGTTTGACCAGTTGTCTATGGGGAAGGCGGTGTGCCAACTGAGGGGGGCAAGGGGAGCAGTTTATGAATGTGGGGAGAAGGTGGGGCGGGCCGTACGTTGGTTGGCCAGCTCTGGAGAGAGGCGGCGGTGAGGGGGATAGCACGAGGGAAGCTGATGGTGACCCCGCAGCAGATTAATAAAGTTTTTGAGGAATTTTATGAGAAGTTGTGTAGGTCAGAGCCACCGAGAGAGGAGCGAGAGAGGAGGGAATTTTTGGATGGGTTGGATATCCAAGGTTGGGACAGGAGGGTAGAGTTAGGCAAGAGAGGCTGGTGGGGGAACAAGAGGTAAAGGAAACAATCGGGAGGATGCAATCAGGGAAGGCAGCAGGGCTGATGGACTCACAGTGGAGTGTTACAAGAAATTTAAGGACTGGTTGGCGCCGTTGATGGTGGGAATGTTTGAGGAGGCAGTAGGTAAGGGGGTATTACCACAAACATCAGGGCAGGCTTCAATTTCCCTGTGGTTAAAAAAGGTCAAGGACCCAACGGAGTGTGGGTCTTAAATGGCCATATCCTTATCGAATGTGGGTGCCAAGATATTGGCGAAGATGTTGCCGGCAAGGCCGGAGGGGTGCTTCCCAAATGTGACAGGACAAGATCAGACAGGGTTTGTGAAGGGAAGTTAGCTGTTATCAAATGTTAGAAGGTTGCTAAATGTGATTGTGACGCTGGCCGAGGGGAAGGAGACGGTGGTGGCATTAGAAGGTGTTGGACCGGTAGAATGGGAGTATCCGATGGCAGTCCCAGAGAGATTTGGGATTGTGCCGGGTTTACGGTGTGGATACGGGGTTGTTGAAAAATGAAAATGAATTTGCCCTGAGAGGGTCGGTACAGGGATTCTTCAGGCGGTGGCAACCTTTCCTTGACTTTTTAGATCAGAGATAGGCGTTCGGGGTCGTGGCAGCAGCAGCCCGGGGGGGGGAGGGGGGGGGAGGGGGAGGGGGGGGGCAGCAATGGTCGTGGGGGGACATGCACGACTGTAACGCGGGCAAGTCTGCTCGCTGCTCATGTCTGAAACTGTAGGCTGCCTTGTTTGTTAAGTTGTTGCTTGGGGGGGGGGGGGGGGGGGTGGGGGGGAGGAATGGTGCGCGCGAGAGGGCGGGTGAGGGAGGGATATTTGCCTAGAGGGATTGTGTTGTAAATAATTTAAAAATGAGTAGGGGTAAATGTCTGTATGGAAAAACTCTTCCAATAAAAATTATTTTTAAAAAAAGAAAAATGAAAATGAAATGAAAATTGCTTATTGTCACGAGTCGGCTTCAATTAAGTTACTGTGAAAAGCCCCTAGTCGACACATTCCGGCGCCTGTCCGGGGAGGCTGGCACGGGAATCGAACCGTGCTGCTGGCCTGCTTGGTCTGCTTTTTAAAAAAAATTTAGATTACCCAATTATTTTTTTCCAATTAAGGGGCAATTTAGCGTGGCCAATCCACCTACTCTGCACATTTTTGGGTTGTGGGGGCGAAACCCACGCAGACACGGGGAGAATGTGCAAACTCCACACGGACAGTGACCCAGAGCCGGGATCGAAACTGGGACCTCAGCGCCGTGAGGCGGTTGTGCTAACCACTAGGCCACCGTGCTGCCCTCTGCTTGGTCTGCTTTAAAAGCCAGCGATTTAGCCTGGTGAGCTAAACCAGCCCCTGGGGAACCGATGATGAGTGTTACTATGAACAATGAGTTCAGGGTACTTTGCTTTGCATTGGGGTACTAGGCAGGGGTGTCTCTGTCCCATCTGCTATTTGCGTTAGCGATAGAGCCATTGGTCATCGGTCTAAGGAGTTCGGGGTTGTTGAATGGGATAGTGAAAGGGGGGGATGGAACATAGTGTATGCTGACGATTTACTGGCCCGCGCTGCCAATCGCCATTCAGATAGGTGTTCAGCTTCTTAATCCCAGATTCCATGCACTGAATTGTGATTCTCAAACTGTCCTGCTCAGAATTTACTGAATGGCTGACAGCAATGAATGAAGCAAAAGAAGGGAGGCTAGCATTTATATCCCACCTCTCGCAACCTCAGAACATCCCGAAGTGTGTCACAGCCAAGTGTAGATGCTGTTGTAATAATGTAGGAAGTGTGGCAGCCAATTTATGGACAGCAAGCACTGACAACAGTAAGATAATGATCATATAATCTGGAAGTCAATCATGTTGCGCAAGGGATAAATACTGGTCAGGAAACTTGGGAGTTCTACACTGCCCCTTCTGGAATACACCCATGGGATCTTTTTTATGCTCACCCTCCTCAGGGGCCTTCGCTTAATAGCTCATCGAAGAGATAGCCTCTCTGATGGAACAGCCGTCCCTCAGCACCGGCATTGTAGTAGCAGCCTGAAATATGTGCCCAAGTCCCCGGAGTGGGGTCTGAGCCACAGAATGCACAATGCTAACAAAAAAAAAACCTGAAGGAATAGAGAGATTAAAAACCACCTGGGGAGACAGCTCCGAACTGCAATTCCTGCAGAAACTGAATCCGTTATTTGTTCCTTGCACAACATTAACAGGGGTCAAAACTGACAGGGGTGCACTGGACCCAAACTGGTACATTTAGCAGTGTAACTAATCAGGTGGAGCAGTCAGTTCAATGCCAGCTTCTTGCACAACTTCAAATATTTCATTGTGCAAGCAGACGAGGAAGGTTTGTGGGGGAGTATCATGGAGAAATGCAAGACCAGAAACCGTATACAAGGGTATTAATCTGTGACAACAGGGCAAAAGGACACAAGATTCCACCGACGGCCCTGATTCAGTGGGTTGCACCCATACCTCGGAAGCAGAGTGTTGTGGGTTCAAGCTCCATCCCAGAGACTCGAACACACAATCCAGCCTGACACTCCGCCGGGGGGAGGGGGGGATTAGACATTTTAAACCAAGGCACCGTCAGCCCCCTCAATTGGAAAGATCCCGTGGCATTACTTAAAAAGAGCAAAGGAGTTCTCCCTGATGTCCTGCCTAACAATTATTGCTCAACCAACAACACTACATTATCTGGTTGTTATCACATTGCTGTTTGCAGAAGTTTACATGTTAGCAAATTGGTTACGGAGGTTGTGAAAGGCGATATATAAATGCATGTCTTCGCATCGGCCTGCTGTATACAACTTGAAATATTATGTCTCACTTCTTTCAGGAGTAAGGAGCCGACATTTTGCCACCCTTTTCTGATAACCCAGTTCTTTCAAGGTTCGAGATAAGAGATCATGGCTCCTCTCCGCTCCATTGCAAGCTCCTCAATGTGTGTAGTTGTGAGTGTGTTTGAACCCATCGGCTTGGGAAGTCAGAAGAAAGATGACCACCGACTGAGCCACAGCTGACTCAACCAAGAATGGTAAATTCACATCAACACTCTCAAGCGGTAGTAAAAATGGTTTACAAACATCAAACCCACGGGCATCCTCTTCCTTTAAGGGTAGAGACTGGTGTTATGTAAACCCAGTGGAATTCTGCGCAAAGATATTTTGATAATTAACTCCATACGCAGAAAGAGAAAGTCAAGGGGGAAGGGTAGCTCCACAACACAAACAGAAAGACCTTGAACAGGACAAATGACAGCAGCCAGGAGAGGACAGTAAACACAGATAGTGATGACACAGCTCTATCCCGTGACCTTCTCAAGGACGACTGTTCTGCCACATAATTGCATTACGTTTCGCGATTACATGTCACCAACACAATCTTGGTGTGCAGCTCCCAACTACCATCCAGCAGGAATCACACAAATTTTTCACTTTCTTTTCCAGCTCTCAAGGAGTAAATTCTTAGACTACAGACCCACACAGCATTCCTTCATGGGCTGCGGCACTGAACGAAGAATGGAAGACACTGCAGTAAAGTACAGTCCCAGTATCCAGGACATGCACTTTCTAGCAGGGGTCATTGATATGGGGGTTACGGATGGTTAAGCAGAATCACTAACCACCCCCCCCCCCCTTCTAAATCAATGGGACTGAAAGTACGAGGTCTAGCCCACAGAACTCTGAAAGGCACAGAGTGTGAATTGACAATGACTTCACAGAGAAAAGAAAACAAGAGTTACTGGTTCTTAAATCACCCAATAATACAATTTCATTGGAATCAAGCAACTCTGTCAGATAATCAGTTTCTCAGGCCGGGAAGGTCCTGTCAAACGTAATCATCGCCCCTCACCCACTGTGCACTCTCTCATATCCATACATCACTCCTTCAGCCAAAACCCTCCTGAACGAACTCACTGAATTGATCTCTCCACCAACCCTCTCCCCCCAGGAGACTGCCACTTTTCTAATCTAATCTTGTCTTCAATGCAGAGCTGGTATCTGTGACTCCTGCTTACACAGTCTGTTTATTTGGACAATTTATTTCAGTTTAGCTTCTGCCTGTCTCTCACAGTTTGAATCACCGTGGTTCAATTGGTAGCATAGTCACAACACAAATACATGCGGCCCGGTCATCCACCAGCCTTGGAAACATCGGCAAATCGCACAAGTCCACAACTCCTCTAAATTGCCGTCAATGCAAAACAGAGAGATGGAAGTTAAAAGTGGCACGGCGTTAGATTAAAAACCGCAAGGCTTGTTTTCACAGACGAGCTAGAGATCATTCCACCCACCCAGCTTGTCACCACATCCTCCAATGCCAGTATCCACCACATTCCTCAGCCCCTCCTCTGCACTGCACCCCTTAAACCTTTCCTTTTCCAGAACGCCTTTTGACCCCATTTAATGCCCTTTCTTGGGAACTTATTCCACAATTTAAGCTAATAATCTCCCCACAGGCTCACCTTTCTTCTTTTTTTTAAAATTTAGATTACCCAATTATTTTTTCCAATTAAGGGGCAATTTAGAGTGGCCAATCCACCTACTCTGCACATTTTTGGGTTGTGGGGGCGAAACCCACGCAGACACGGGGAGAATGTGCAAACTCCACACGGACAGTGACCCAGAGCCGGGATCGAACCTGGGACCTCAGCGCCGTGAGGCGGTTGTGCTAACCACTGGCCCACCGTGCTGCCCTAGGCTCACCTTTCTAACCAACTTTCCCAATCTCTCAATTTGCCAATTTACAAATAACCCTGAGCATTTCAATCTTGTTTCCAAAGAAATCACACAGTTTATCCTGCTTACTGCAGTCGCTCTGGCTGCCCAGTCAGTCCAATTTAAGGTTATTAACACCGATTTGAACACTAGAATCCAATGTAAACAGATTGAGCAAGATGCAGTACAGCTGGATATAATTGTGTTGTACGTCCCTCTCCCCGTTTCAACCTTCTTTTCCCCTTTTCAACCACGGATGTTGCTACAACATGACAGGACATTAAGTGCCCTCTGACACTTCAAGCAGGTAGCCATGCTTCAGGCACGAGCCCCAGCAGTGAAGGTCAACGGGTCATTCTACCATAGGAAGCATCACAATCAAATTTGATATCGCCTTCATCTAACATGCACACTTTCCACTGGACACTACTCAGGAATTGGCACCCAAGACTTATTTTTACCCTCCTGAGTTCAACAGCAGTTCACCAGCTGTGATCAGTTCATTCAGCGCAGGCTGGGGATTAAAGCTAGGCTTTTCCTGGTTGTACTATCTGCCGCCTCTGCTCGGGGAGACTATGAATCTGCTCACCTCCAGAAATATTTGCTCCTGGCGTCACTTCACAGAATATATTTGTGACTCAAAGTACATGAATTATTTAGCACAGTATTAAGTCATCGGAAAAATTAACTGTACATTAATCACAGATTGGTCTGACGTCAAATCGAGTGGAAAAAGACAACTAATTAAAAACATTACTTCCCCCCCACCAAACTAACACCACCCACTTCACACCCAGATCGTCCACTTTCAGCTCTAGAACCTTACCTAATTTCACACTTGCCTGTCTTCAAAATGATGTTCACTGTGCTTTTCTAACCTCCTACCTCTATAGTCCCATCCTGCTCAAAGAAAAGCTTGTCCAAAATCCTGTTCCCATGCTGAGCCCTAATGTATCCTCACTCCTGCCCCGACCTACTTAGATGGAGATCTCTGTGTTTATCGACAAGTCACTGTCCAGCCTCATCCCGCTGCCTCCTTCAGCCTCGCACCCAGCCCTACCCTGGTCTCTTCGACTCTGGACTATGTATCCTCTCTCCTTGATCCCTAATTAGTGGAAGAGATTTCAACTCACCCAGGCGAGCAAGCAGAAGCACTTGGGGGTTTATCCCTATGGAGGACGAACCTACCAATGTTGACAAACAACCAGATCCTCAAATCTGATGAGTCTTAAATTTCATGTGTCAAATTTAAAAAATATCAGATCATAATCAGAGGGCAGCACGGTAGCACAAGTGGCTAGCACTGTGGCTTCACAGCGCCAGGGTCCCGGGTTTGATTCCCCGCTGGGTCACTGTCTGTGCGGAGTCTGCACGTTCTCCCCGTTTCTGTGTGGGTTTCCTCCGGGTGCTCCAGTTTCCTCCCACAGTCCAAAGATGTGCAGGTTAGGTAGATTGGCCATGATAAATTGCCCTTAGTGACCAAAGGTTTAGGAGGGGTTATTGGGTTACGGGGATACGGTGGAAGTGGGGGCTTAAGTGGGTCGATGCAGACTCAATGGGCCGAATGGCCTCCTTCTGCACTGTATGTTCATAACAATGGTCCAGAGCTCAAGAATGAATGGTGCCCCTCTTGCAGTTTTACAGGAATGCTGCCCATGCCAGCCCCTCACCCACCTTAGCCCCCATGATGTTACAGGAATGCAGTCCATCATGCATGGCATGACAGTAATGGTACCCACCCTCCACCATAGTTAGAAGCAATGGGAATGCTATCAATCCCTTCCTAGTAACTTCACATGCTTTTCCCTCATTTACAAATCCGTTGAAGTTTTGCCTTACCAATTCTCCAATCTATTCCAGTCCCGTGTTTATCCTGTACAGCTTTCCAACGTTGGCTCTTTGTCCGTCTGTATGTATGTATGTCCCTCCTGAATGACCATTGGCCCTGTCCTTCAGAAATCCCCCCCCCCCTCTCACGGCATCTCCTCCTGTATTACAAAACCTAGTCCACGGTTCTCAATCCCTGTGGAGCCCCCAACATTTGTGATTCCCCTCAATACATTTAACAGCAAGAAAACCTCTGATTCTTCCCATGGAGAACAGCAAGATGCAGCAGAAGGATTCACGAGCTGATCTGCCAGGTGACAGGCTGTGACGTGTACGCACCTTCCATCAGCTGTAACTATTTTTATGCACGGGGGGGGGGGGGGCTAATACCTAAATGAAGGAGAGGTTTAATGGTCAAGTGTTATTGCAAACAAGTAGCCCAGTGGATGTCAACCTGGAAGTCATAGGCAAACCTCCATTCTGTGGGATGGGGTTCACATCCAGCACCCCCTGATTCAGAGTGAGAAGGTTCAGCAGCTCTTTCAGCAGTTTAAGGGGTTCCGCCCTGGTTTTGGTCTGGAGGAGGTGATCTTCCACATATTGAAGCAGACCTCCCCAATTGGGAATACATTGGCAAGGCAGGGTGCCCGGAAGGGGGAACCATAGCAACCCCTCATTACCGAACAGATCGATGCTGTGACCGTCAGCCAGACGAAGGTCGAAGACCGTAAACAGGTTCAAAGCACTGACCAAGATCTGAAACAAATTCAGGAGGGAGCACACCTCACTTCCTTGGACAAACGTCAGGATACAATCACTGTACACGACGGGCTAGTCCATCAAACCCCGACCGGGGACCAGAACCAAATCATGTACCAAAATCACCATGTCCAGGGCCACCAAGGGACAGGAATCACGGGTGAACACATTGTGCTGATGGCCAGACATAAACCAGGACATACGACACTATGTCGATAATTGTATAGTCCGTGCCCAAAACAATTCCGACAAATATGCTCACAAGGGAGAACTGAGACACAAGGCCCGAGATGGCGCGCATTGTGTACCTTCCTCAATCCAGTGGGATGGTGGCAAGGATGAACCGCATCCTCAAGGACACAATCCGCAAGACCGTCCAACAAAACAACCACACCTGGAACAAAGTCCTGCCCTTTGCTCTGGTGATAGTGCGTAACCCAGTTTCCAGCTCCACCGGGTTCACCCCCCGCCCCCGATCGTACCCCCATGGACCCCAGATGCAAGATTCCGCCTGACAGCACTCAGGAAAAGAGGCAAGTTGCAATTAGACAATTTAGCAACTGCGTACGGTGCAGGGATATCCACAATTAACATGCTTGATTTGGCTTGATTTGGACAACCAGCCCAGAGTCTTCACCCGACAGGTTAAACAGGCGTTGGAAAGTTTGAATGAGAACACTCAGCAGGATACAGAGGGAGATTCGGCCAGGGACAAGGCCAGCAGCCTTATGTTTGCTGTGCGAGAAGGGTATGCCCAAACTGTCAATCAGGTGGTCAAAGGGAGGGTGGAGGATGATGCTAGGCAACAGAACCAAACCCTGCGCAGTGTCTATGGGAAATGGATGGTCGGGCAGCTAAGAGAGAACCTCGACCAGGTCAGCAGGGGGAAGATCCCGTGATAGATCAGCGATGAGTAGATCGAGCACCTGCCCCGGAGAAACCCCTATGTCACTAACTCTCAATTATGACAACTGATCAATGATAGTTGGAGAGGAACCGCGGGGTTTAGTACTAGGGACAATGTTAGGAATCCCCGTGATATCAAAAAACAAAGTCGGGTCGCGAGTCCTTGAGGCAGAAAATATGGGAGTCATTCAAGAGGGAATGTGGATAGGATATGGTGGGGCCTGAACATAGGTGGTTGAGAAAGAAGGGAAGCTCATAGGTGTCAATCTGGACCAACGTGCGCACACAGACAGAGCCGCTGTGTGTCAGTACCCAGTATATTTAAGAAATTTGGAATCTGGAAAGCGATGTCATCCAGGTAGCCTGCAGGGAGGAGGAGGAAGAATATTGTATCACAACCTCACTAGGACAATACCAGTCTGGGTATTTGGGTGACCCGGATCGAGCTAGACTTTCTGGCACCCAGAGTTCCCGCCATAACCTTATATGGTACCAGGTTACGTTACGTGCAGACAATACAGCCGGTGATGGACACCACAGGATGGGTCCCTGGTGTCCCACTGAACGGCCATCAATAATTCCATTGGGTATTACGACCCACGCCCGAGACCTCATTAGCTGAAGGCCAGGGAACTTTCTGGAAAGGCACATCGGGGTGGAGGGAGGAGATAAAGGTGGACCCCCAAAACACACACCAGCAAAGATTTGGCGTGGAGTTGATCTAGAAGATTGGACGACTGACCAGAGATGTAAGAAAGCAGTGTGCAAGACCCACCTTTACAACGATGACCCTGAGGAAATCGAAACTCAGAACCGGACCCACAAAGTGACTGGCTCCATCGACTCAGATAGTATTCAGAATCTTGGGATCATTTAATAATATCTTGGGATAATTTAAGGGTAGCTGGTTATACTACTTAGAACATACAGTGCAGAAGGAGGCCATTCGGCCCATTAAGTCTGTACCGACCCACTTAAGCCCTCACTTCCACCCTATCCCCATAACACAATAACCCCTCCTAACCTTTTTGGACACAAATGGCAATTTACCATGACCAATCCACCTAACCTGCACATCTTTGGACTGTGGGAGGAAACCGGAGCACCCGGAGGAAACCCACGCAGACACAGGGAGAATGTGCAGACTCCGCACAGACAGTGACCCAAGCCGGGAATCGAACCCGGGATCCTGGCACTGTGAAGCCACAGTGCTAGCCACTGTGCTACCGTGCTACCCTTGTTAAATAAATTTGATATTTGATCACCATTGTTCACCTCACCCGTAAAGACATCTGGGGAAAATATTTGAGTAGCAAACCGGTCAAAGTGTTTGAGATTTTACAGACAACAAGAGGCTGGAATATTTTTTAAATATAAATTTAGAGTACCCAATTCATTTTTTGTAATTAAGGGGCAATTTAACTTGGCCAATCCATCTTCCCTGCACATCTTTGGGTTGTGCGGGCGAAACACACGCAGAAACGGAAAGAATGTGCAAACTCCACACTGACAGGGACCCTGGGCCGGGATCGAATCTGGGACCTTGCCGCCTTGAGGCAGCAGAGCTAACCCACTGCGCTGCCTTGCTGCCCTAGGAGTCTGGAATGTTGGCAGTAAACCTCTCTCTATCAGTACAAGAGCAGGGCATAATAGTTTACTCAGAGCTTCAAGTATAAAGTATACATAAAATTCTAATGAATGCAATGTATTTCAGATATTGTCAAACAAGTATGGATGGCCCGACTTTAGTTTAAAACAGAGTTTAAAACAGCGAGAGGAGAGCCGGGAGTTTCAATGTTTAAAACAGCGAGAGGGGAGCCGGGAGTTTCAGAGTTTAAAACAGCGAGAGGAGAGCCGGGAGTTTCAGTATCTAAAACAGGGAGAGGGGAGCCGGGAGTTTCAGTGTTTAAAACAGGGAGAGGGGAGCCGGGAGTTTCAGAGTTTAAAACAGCGAGAGGGGAGCCGGGAGTTTCAGTGTTTCAAACAGCGAGAGGGGAGCCGGGAGTTTCAGTGTTTCAAACAGCGAGAGGAGAGCCGGGAGTTTCAGTGTTTCAAACAGCGAGAGGAGAGCCAGGAGTTTCAGTGTTTCAAACAGCGAGAGGAGAGCCGGGAGCAGAGAGGAGCGGACCTGCGCGGGACACTGCGCTGGACACTGCGCTGGACACTGCGCTGGACACTGCGCTGGACACTGCGCTGGACACTGCGCTGGACACTGCGCTGGACACTGCGCTGGACACTGCGCTGGACACTGCGCTGGACACTGCGCTGGACACTGCGCTGGACACTGCGCTGGACACTGCGCTGGACACTGCGCTGGACACTGCGCTGGACACTGCGCTGGACACTGCGCTGGACACTGCGCTGGACACTGCGCTGGACACTGCGCTGGACACTGCGCTGGACACTGCGCTGGACACTGCGCTGGACACTGCGCTGGACACTGCGCTGGACACTGCGCTGGACACTGCGCTGGACACTGCGCTGGACACTGCGCTGGACACTGCGCTGGACACTGCGCTGGACACTGCGCTGGACACTGCGCTGGACACTGCGCTGGACACTGCGCTGGACACTGCGCTGGACACTGCGCTGGACACTGCGCTGGACACTGCGCTGGACACTGCGCTGGACACTGCGCTGGACACTGCGCTGGACACTGCGCTGGACACTGCGCTGGACACTGCGCTGGACACTGCGCTGGACACTGCGCTGGACACTGCGCTGGACACTGCGCTGGACACTGCGCTGGACACTGCGCTGGACACTGCGCTGGACACTGCGCTGGACACTGCGCTGGACACTGCGCTGGACACTGCGCTGGACACTGCGCTGGACACTGCGCTGGACACTGCGCTGGACACTGCGCTGGACACTGCGCTGGACACTGCGCTGGACACTGCGCTGGACACTGCGCTGGACACTGCGCTGGACACTGCGCTGGACACTGCGCTGGACACTGCGCTGGACACTGCGCTGGACACTGCGCTGGACACTGCGCTGGACACTGCGCTGGACACTGCGCTGGACACTGCGCTGGACACTGCGCTGGACACTGCGCTGGACACTGCGCTGGACACTGCGCTGGACACTGCGCTGGACACTGCGCTGGACACTGCGCTGCGGGGAGGAGCGGACCTACGCGGGACACTGCGCAGGGCACTGCGCAGGGCACTGCGCTGTGGGGAGGAGCGGACCTACGCGGGACACTGCGCGGGGCACTGCGCTGTGGGGAGGAGCGGACCTACGCGGGACACTGCGCGGGGCACTGCGCTGTGGGGAGGAGCGGACCTGCGCAGGGCACTGCGCTGTGGGGAGGAGCGGACCTGCGCGGGACACTGCGCTGCAGGGAGGAGCGGACCTGCGCGGGACACTGCGCTGCAGGGAGGAGCGGACCTGCGCGGAACACTGCGCTGCAGGGAGGAGCGGACCTGCGCGGAACACTGCGCTGCAGGGAGGAGCGGACCTGCGCGGAACACTGCGCTGCAGGGAGGAGCGGACCTGCGCGGAACACTGCGCTGCAGGGAGGAGCGGACCTGCGCGGAACACTGCGCTGCAGGGAGGAGCGGACCTGCGCAGGGCACTGCGCTGCAGGGAGGAGCGGACCTGCGCGGAACACTGCGCTGCAGGGAGGAGCGGACCTGCGCGGAACACTGCGCTGCAGGGAGGAGCGGACCTGCGCAGAACACTGCGCTGCAGGGAGGAGCGGACCTGCGCGGGACACTGCGCTGCGGGTGGGACAGCTGATTGTTTGTTTATTTCAAATTGAAAAAAACCCGGTACGGTGACATCACAGGAGACTGTGACCTGATTGGCTGAAAGGCAGACTGGACTAAATTTGAATATTTGCGGAGTTACTAGTTTTAATTTGATTTAAATTACTAGTTTTAAGTTGATTTCAATTACTATTTTTTAATTTTTTAATCTCACTTCAAAAAATATGTTGGGTTGATTTAAATTACTATTTTTAAGTTGATTTAAATAACTTTTTAATTTTAATTAAATAACTTTTTAATTTGCTGTCAGATCAAGCAAGATAAATACTCAGCGATAAAGCTAATTAAATAGTATAAAAGAGATTGGATATAACCCGACACAAAAAACATCTTTCTAAAGTTCAATTTCAAAAGTTTAATTTAAAGGAATAAATCATGGCAGGACAGCTCCAAGTGGTCTGCTCCTCTTGCTCAATGTGGCAGGCTGGAGATAGTTCCAGGGTCAGCATGTGTGCAGGAAGTGTCTCCGGTTACAGCTCTTGGAAGCTCGAGTTTCAGAGCTGGAGCGGTGGCTGGAGACACTGTGGAGCATCCGCGAGTCGGAGAGCATTGTGGACAGCACGTATAGAGAGGTGGTCACACCGCAGGCTCAGACTCCGCAGGCAGGAAGGGAATCGGTGACCACCAGACAGAGCAAGAGAGCGAGGCAGGTAGTGCAGGAATCTCCTGTGGTCATTCCCTTGCAGAACAGATATACCGCTTTGGATACTGTTGAGGGGAATGGCCTCTCAGGGAAAAACAGCAACAGCCAAACACGTGGCACCACAGTTAATTCTGCTGCAGAGGGGAGGGGTGATAAGTGTGACAGTGCAATAGTTATAGGGGATTCAATGGTAAGAGGAATAGACAGGCGTTTCTGTGGCCGCAAACGAGACTCCAGGATGGTATGTTGCCTCCCTGGTGCTCGGGTCAAAGATGTCTCGGAGCAGTTACAGGACATTCTGGAGGGGGAGGGTGAACAGCCAGTGGTCGTGGTACACATCGGTACAAATGACATAGGTTAAAAATAAAAGGGATGAAGTCCTAAGAACAGAATACAGGGAGCTCGGAAGGGAGTTAAGAAATCGGACCTCGAAGGTAGTGATCCCGGGATCACGTGCTAGTCAGAGTAGAAACAACGGGAGATATAGGATGAATACAGCGCCGGCCCTAGGGTTGCTGGCGCCCCGGGCAAGCTGAACTTCGGCGCCCTTGGGGAGGGGGGGCGGGGCCTGGGAGGGGGGGCGGACCCGCGGGGGGGGGGACCCGCAAGGGGGGGGGGGGGAGACCCGCAAGGGGGGGGGGGAGACCCGCAAGGGGGGGGGGGGGAGACCCGCAAGGGGGGGGGGGGGAGACCCGCAAGGGGGGGGGGAGACCCGCAAGGGGGGGGGGGGGGGAGACCCGCAAGGGGGGGGGGGGGGGGGGAGACCCGCAAGGGGGGGGGGGGGGGGAGACCCGCAAGGGGGGGGGGGGGGGGAGACCCGCAAGGGGGGGGGGAGACCCGCAAGGGGGGGGAGACCCGCAAGGGGGGGGGGGGGGAGACCGCAAGGGGGGGGGGAGACCCGCAAGGGGGGGGGGAGACCCGCAAGGGGGGGGGGGGAGACCCGCAAGGGGGGGGGGGGAGACCCGCAAGGGGGGGGGGGGGGAGACCCGCAAGGGGGGGGGGGGAGACCCGCAAGGGGGGGGGGGAGACCCGCAAGGGGGGGGGGGGGGAGACCCGCAGGGGGGGGGGGGGGGGGGGGGGAGACCCGCAGGGGGGGGGGGGGGAGAGACCCGCGGGGGGGGGAGAGACCCGCAGGGGGGGGGGGGAGACCCGCAGGGGGGGGGGGGGGGGAGACCCGCAGGGGGGGGGGAGACCTGCAGGGGGGGGGGGAGACCCGCAGGGGGGGGGAGCGGACCGGGGGGGGGGGGGGGAGCGGACGGGGGGGGAGTGATAATTGATTATTGATTATTGAAACCGCATGAGCAGATGGTAAATTGTTTTCTAACCTACACCAGATGACATGTAGTTCAACGGAGGGTTTTCAAAACTCTCACTGACAGTTTCAGCTTTTTCTCCCCTATGTTTAAAGAGCATGGGATTTTTATCCCCATGTTTAAAGATAAGCAAATTTTAAAAGCTTGAGACATGACATTTAAGCAGACCTTGGGGGTGAGGCTTCTGTATCTGGGTTCTGCACACCACTTAGCACACAGTAATAAAACTCCAAAAAAGGCCAAATAACTAAGTGTTATAACTAAGTATACCTGTGTCACCACCTTTGCACTGCAGCTTTTTGGCTCCCCTGTTAATCTCGTTGCACTTGTAAAGTGACCTGTGAATGAATGAGCGCTGGCCAGCTGAAATTTTTGGCGCTGAAACGGACAGCGCTGAAATTTTTGACGCTGAAACGTCCAGGCGCTGAAACGGCAGCGCTGAAACGTTGGCGCTGAACTGTCCCATTCCCCTGGGGGAGGTCGGCCACAGCGGGGGAGGTCGGCCACAGCGGGGGAGGTCGGCCACAGCGGGGGAGGGCGGCCACAGCGGGGGAGGGCGGCCACAGCGGGGGAGGGCGGCCACAGCGGGGGAGGGCGGCCACAGCGGGGGAGGGCGGCCACAGCGGGGGAGGGCGGCCACAGCGGGGGAGGGCGGCCACAGCGGGGGAGGGCGGCCACAGCGGGGGAGGGCGGCCACAGCGGGGGAGGGCGGCCACAGCGGGGGAGGGCGGCCACAGCGGGGGAGGGCGGCCACAGCGCATGCGCTGGTTGGCACCGGCCCAACTGCGCATGCGCGGGGAGAGGCTACTGATCAAGGTGTTAAGATTCAAAACAGGTATAAAAGCCAACAGAAGTGTACTTTACCTGAATGCTCGTAGTATTCGGAATAAGGTAAATGAGTTAATGCCGCAAATCATCGTGATTAGCCATTACTGAAACATGGTTAAAGGATGGTCACGGCTGGGAGTTAAATATCCAAGGGTATCAAACTATACGGAAGGACAGAGTGGATGGTAAGGGAGGTGGTGTAGCTCTGTTATTTAAGGATGACATCCGGGCAATAGTAAGGGATGACATTGTGCTATGGAGGATAAGGTTGAATCCATTTGGGTGGAAATCAGGAATAGGAAGGTGAAAAAGTCACTGATAGGAGTAGTCTATTGGCCACCAAATAGTAACGTTATGGTGGGGCAGGCAATAAACAAAAAAATAACTGATGCATGTAGAAATGGTACAGCAGTTATCATGGGGGATTTTAATCTACATGTTGATTGGTTTAACCAGGTCGGTCAAGGCAGCCTTGAAGATGAGTTCATAGAATGTATCCGCGATAGTTTCCTAGAACAGTATGTAATGGAACCTACGAGGGAACAAGCGGTCCTAGATCTGGTCCTGTGTAATGAGATAGGATTGATTAATGACCTCATAGTTAGGGATTCTCTCCGAAAGAGCGATCACATTATGGTGGAATTTAAAATACAGATGGAGGGTGAGAAGGTAAAATCAAACACTAGTGTTTTGTGCTTAAACAAAGGAGATTACAATGGGATGAGAGAAGAGCTAGCTAAGGTAGACTGGGAGCAAAGACTTTATTGTGAAACAGTTGAGGAACAGTGGAGAACCTTCCAAGCAATTTTTCACAGTGCTCAGCAAAGGTTTATACCAACAAAAAGAAGGACGGCAGAAAGAGGGAAAATCGACTGTGGATATGGAAGGAAATAAGGGAGAGTATCAAATTGAAGGAAAAAGCATACAAGTGGCAAAGATTAGTGGGCGACGAGAGGACTGGGAAATCTTTAGGGGACAAAAGAAAGCTACTAAAAAAGCTATAAAGAAGAGTAAGATAGATTATGAGAGTAAACTTGCTCAGAATACAAAAACAAATAGTAAAAGTTTCTACAAATATATAAAACAAAAAAAAAGAGTGGCTAAGGTAAATATTGGTCCTTTAAAAGATGAGAAGGGAGATTTAATAATGGGAGATGAGGAAATGGCTGAGGAACTGAACAGGTTTTTTGGGTCGGTCTTCACAGTGGAAGACACAAATAACATGCCAGCAACTGATGGAAATGAGGCTATGACAGGTGAGGACCTTGAGAGGATTGTTATCACTCAGGAGGTAGTGATGGGAAAGCTAATGGGGCTAAAGGTAGACAAGTCTCCTGGCCCTGATGGAATGCATCCCAGAGATCTAAAAGAGATGGCTAGGGAAATTGCAAATGCACTAGTGATAATTTACCAAAATTCACCAGACTCTGGGGTGGTTCCAGCGTATTGGAAATTAGCAAACGTGACACCACTGTTTAAAAAATGAGGCAGGCATAAAGCGGGTAATTATAGGCCAGTTAACTTAACTTCAGTAGTAGGGAAGATGTTGGAATCTATCATCAAGGAAGAAATAGCAAGGCATCTGGATGGAAATTGTCCCATTGGGCAGACGCAGCATGGGTTCATAAAGGGCAGGTTGTGCCTAACTAATTTAGTGGAATTTTTTGAGGACATTACCAGTGCGATAGATAACGGGGAGCCAATGGATGTGGTATATCTGGATTTCCAGAAAGCTTTTGACAAGGTGCCACACAAAAGGTTGCTGCAGAAGATAAAGATGCATGGCATGAAGGGTAAAGTAGTAGCATGGATAGAGGATTGGTTAATTAATAGAAAGCAAAGAGTGGGGATTAATGGGTGTTTCTCTGGTTGGCAATCAGTAGCTAGTGTGTCCCTCAGGGATCAGTGTTGGGCCCACAATTGTTCACAATTTACATAGATGATTTGGAGTTGGGGACCAAGGGCAATGTGTCCAAGTTTGCAGATGACACTAAGATGAGTGGTAAAGCAAAAAGTGCAGAGGATACCAGAAGTCTGCAGAGGGATTTGGGCAGGTTAAGTGAATGGGCTAGGTTCTGGCAGATGGAATACAATGTTGACAAATGTGAGGTTATCCATTTTGGTAGGAATAACAGCAAAAGGGATTATTATTTAAATGATAAAATATTAAAACATGCTGCTGTGCAGAGACACCAGGGTGTGCTAGTGCACGAGTCGCAAAACGTTGGTTTACAGGTGCAACAGGTGATTGAGAAGGCAACTGAGTTTTGTCCTTCATTGCTAGAGGGATGGAGTTTAAGACTAGGGAGGTTATGCTGCAATTGTATAAGGTGTTAGTGAGGCCACACCTGGAGTAGTGTGTTCAGTTTTGGTCTCCTTACCGGAGAAAGGACGTACTGGCGCTGGAGGGTGTGCAGAGGAGATTCACTAGGTTAATCCCAGAGCTGAAGGGGTTGGATTACGAGGAGAGGTTGAGTAGACTGGGACTGTACTCGTTGGAATTTAAAAGTATGCGGGGGGGGGGGGGGGATCTTAGAGAAACATATAAAATGATGAAGGGAAAAGATAGGAAGATAGGATAGATGCGGGCAGGCGGTTTCCACTGACGGGTGAAAGCAGAACTAGGGGGCATAGCTTCAAAATAAGGGGAAGTAGATTTAGGACTGAGTTTAGGAGGAACTTCTTCACCCAATGGGTTGTGAATCTATGAAATTCCTTGCCCAGTGAAGCAGTTGAGGCTCCTTCATTAAATGTTTTTAAGGTAAAGATAGATAGTTTTTTGAAGAATAAAGGGATTAAGGGTTATGGTGTTTGGGCCGGAAAGTGGAGCTGAGTCCACAAAAGATCAGCCATGATCTCACTGAATGGCGGAGCAGGCTTGAGGGGCCAGATGGCCTACTCCTGCTCCTAGTTCTTATGTTCTTATTTAATGAACCAGACATGTTCAGGGCACTGTAGATATGTTCTGTAGGAATGATTACCGTACAGTAATCTAATCAGGAAGGTGATTCCAACTCACTTGAGGCAAGTTCAATTAGTTCATAACTGTCAACTGATCCACAAGATTAGATTACAATCTCAAAATGACTCAGATATTAATACAAATGGGATCATTAAAACATTTACTCAGCAATTCTTCTGTGATTATGTTGTCAATTTTAGTCTACATCAAGGCGAGTCTTGCCAATGTTGGGGAATGGAGCACCGCATCAAAACACTCCCAGGACAGCGTAAAGCTCCCTCTACACTGTCCCCATCAAACACTCCCAGGACAGGTACAGCACGTGGTTAGATACAGAGTAAAGCTTCCTCTACACTGTCCCCATCAAACACTCCCAGGACAGGTACAGCATGGGGTTAGATACAGAGTAAAGCTCCCTCTACACTGTCCCCATCAAACACTCCTAGGACAGGTACAGCACGGGGTTAGATACAGAGTAAAGCTCCCTCTACACTGTCCCCATCAAACACTCCCAGGACAGGTACAGCACGGGGTTAGATACAGAGTAAAGCTCCCTCTACACTATCCCCATCAAACACTCCCAGGACAGGTGCAGCACGGGGTTAGATACAGAGTAAAGCTCCCTCTACACTGTCCCCATCAAACACTCCCAGGACAGGTACAGCATGGGGTTAGATACAGAGTAAAGCTCCCTCTACACTATCCCCATCAAACACTCCCAGGACAGGTGCAGCACGGGGTTAGATACAGAGTAAAGCTCCCTCTACACTGTCCCCATCAAACACTCCCAGGACAGGTACAGCATGGGGTTAGATACAGAGTAAAGCTCCCTCTACGCTGTCCCCATCAAACACTCCCAGGACAGGTATAGCACGGGGTTAGATACAGAGTAAAGCTCCCTCTACACTGTCCCTATCAAACGCCCCCAGGGCAGCTACCGCACAGTTTTAGCATTTCTGTTCGATCATTGGGGCGCAGGGTGCATGTGTGTGTTAACATGATGGACAGTGTTCCTCAAACACTATGCAAGAGGGGTACCATTCATTCCTGAGCTCTGGACTCTCATTATTTTCTGAATCTGACAGAATATGGTTCCCTATACACATTCCCGTCAAACATTTCCCAGGACAGATATAGCACGTTAGACAGAAATTACAATTTATTTTCCAATAATGTGCGCCTGATCTAACATTAGGAGGAATTTATACACCTGCTCGATAATTTTGCATTTCCCACATCAGACATGATTTGGCCTCTGAAACCAATGTTCCTAACTCAATTGTCTAATTGGACAGGTTGTGTTCCAAGGGTTCTACCTCAAATGGAACAGTTGGGAACATTAAAGGGAAAGGAAGGAAACACAATCAAATTCATAAATAGTTACAAACACAATAAACATTTTTGGAAAGACTTTCAGAAACAAATCATTGCCCCAGCAATTTACAGGACCTCAGAGATAATGCAAACAATAACTTATATTTATGCCATGATATGGATATGCCGGCTTATATTTATGCAACATTTGTAACGTGGAGAATGTCCTCTGAGAGAAGAAACAGAAGCTAAAAAGCAGCAGCAAGTTAGGAAGGGAAGGAGAGATGGAGATCCAGAGATGATGACAGGTCGTTACCCTGATGGTTAATTGGAAGGGGGAGAAGGGAAAGAGGAAACCAGAGACAGTTAGAGCTGATGACAGAAGGGCAAGGCTGAATGTAGCGCAAGGAGCCATTTGCAAATTCGAATGAGGATTTGCAATTCTGCTCATCAGCGGCTGGCACTCAATGAAGTTACCTCCAAGTCGTTTGTGCTGTTTCCAATCTGATTCACGTTGGGTAATGATCCTCCATAATACTGCGCCTGAGACTGTGCCAAACGCAAGTGGTGTAGTTTGTGCAACTGTACCTAGGAGCAATCAGAAAGCAGAGTCAGGCTAAAGTGACCAGCATGGTCCCAAATATCAATGACAAGCAAGTCGGTAGAGTTATTGGCAAATTAAGTTCTGCAGTCGATGCCAGCTTTTACCCTGTATTCCTGCCTCCTCCCATCCTATCCCATCCATCAGCAAAACGCTTAATTTCCTTCTTCAATATTTGTATCTCGTTTCCCTTTAAGTGCATCCATACTCGACAGGAGTGTTCTGGCTTTTCAACAAGACTGAAACAGGTCAAACCAAGCAATAGGAATTAAGTGTTAGCCTGTACTTCGAGACTTAGGGGTCATAAGTGCTGTTGTTTCCATGTCACTGTGCTGGAGGAAACATTAAAAAGAAAGACTTGCAGCTGTACCGTACTTTTCACGATCACTGGACATCCCTTCATCATAACCTTTATTGTCACAAATAGGCTTACATTAACACTGCAATGAAGTTATTGTGAAAATCCCCTAGTCGTCACATTCCAGCGACTGTTCGAGTACACAGAGGGAGAATTCAGAATGGCCAATTCACCTAACAAGCACGTCTTTCAGGACTTGTGGGAGGAAACCGGAGCACCCAGAGGAAATCCACACAGACACGGGGAGGACGTGCGGAATCGATCCGGGTCCCTGGTTCTGTGAAGCAACAGTGCTAACCACTGTGCCATCCTGCCGTCCTTCTCAAAAGGGCTCTACAGTCAATTCTGCACTTTTTGAAGTGTAGGCACTGTTTTTTTTTTAATATAACCTTTATTAACGGTGCAATGAAGTTACTGTGTTAATGTAGGAAGCACAGCAGCTTACACAGCAAGCTCCCACACAAAGCAATTTGATAATGACAAGACAATTGTTTTTTATGATGCTGATTGAGGGATAATTATTGAACAGGACACTAAGAAAAACACCTCTGTTCTTCTTCAAACTAGTGCCATGGGATCTCTTACATTTGTCCGAGCTGGCAACTGGTCCTCGGTTTAACACCTTAGCTAAAAGACAGCACCCAACAGTGCAGCACTCTCTCAGTGCTGCCTGGAGTATCAGCCTAGACTTGTGCTCAAATCCTGGAGTGGGACCTTGCGACTCACGAGGTGAGGGTGATACCAAACAAAAGCCACAGCCGATACTACATTGTCAATGCTCTTCACCACAGTCCAGTGTACTTCTGTGAATTATTCTGATTTCATTATTTCAAATTGTCCCTCTTCCTCCCCTCCAAGACGTCTGACAAGGTGATATTGTCTTGCATCATTGACTTTGTCTATGTGTTTCTGGAACCCACCTCTCAATTCACCCGAGGAAGGAGCTGCGCTCCGAAAGCTAGTGATTCGAAACAACCCTGTTGGACTTTAACCTGGTGCTGGAAGGCTTCTTACTGTACCCACCCCTGTCCAACGCCGGCATCTCCACATCCTCCCCTCAAAGAGGCAAACTCCAGTGTTTCAACAGCTCGTTCCCAAAACCCCACCCAGCGAACAACAACATTTTAGAACCTCCTGTCCAACATTCAGCCCTCAGGTAAAAGCACATTAACTAGTCTAATTCACTTAATTGCCGTCTATGGGATCTTGCTCTGCACAAAAAATAAATGCTGCTGTATTTTCCTTCAGTGTGATTTGTGTGATGTGTTGGGCATGATGTAGCATATGGCAGGCTGCCCAAACAGCCATGAAACCAGATTTATTATTGCTCAAGACTGTCTGTACAACATCAGCTGCAGGAGTCAAATAGAGGGAGCAGGAATATTATGCAATAGTTATCTGCATGGACACAGTAAATGTTTACACAGAACCGGGCAAATTAAAAAAAAATAACAAACGAAATTCCTGCTTTGGTTTATTTTCCAACAGCAATGTTAAATTCATTGAAGCTCACAAAGCGTTGCGCAGTGATATAAAACTGGTCAAATCACGAGTTTCTCTCTACCCCAGACAATCTGACCCCTTGGGCAAAGGTTCCTCAAACACCTGCTGACCTTCAGTCACCTTGTTCAAGTGGGCATTCCGAGACCATATATCCGGCACCGGGAGAGCTGTTCGGCTGCAGAAGGCACCACCAGCCCTGGCCTGTCCTGGTATTTGCCCAACACCCGCACACCCGCGCGCACACACACACATTTACTTGTCAGCGGAGTGCCCCCCCCACCCCTTCCACCCTACAAAGCCTTGTAAATGTTCTCTTATGCAAACTGCTTTTGAAGGTAACAACCAAATCTATTTCCACTCTTCTTTCGGTAGCACATTGCAGAACTCAGCAACTGGTTACATAATCTTGAGCATTGCTGTCAGATCTCCTCCTAACATTCTTTACTCTGAGGGGAATGACAACAACATCACCAGTCTCTCCAAACAAATGATGTTCCTCCTCTCTTCTACCTAAGTGCATCCTAATAATAATAATCTTTATTCGTGTCACAGGTAGGTTTACATTAACGCTGCAATGCAGTTACTGTGAAAAGCCCCCAGTCGCCACACTCCGGCGCCTGTTCGGGTACACAGAGGGAGGATTCAGAATGTCCAATTCACCTAACAGCACGTCTTTCGGGACTTGTGGGAGGAAACCGGAGCACCCGGAGGAAACCCACGCAGACACGGGGAGAACGTGCAGACCACAGACAGTGACACAAGCCGGGAATCGAACCTGGGACCTTGGCGCCGTGAAGCAACATTGCTAACCACTGTGCTACCATGCCACCCGTCTCCAAGACGCTAACATCCTTGGGCTTTATAAATGCTCCTGACATGTGTCCTGGGGTGTTTTATTATATTAAAGGCGATATAAGAAATACAAGTTGTTATGGTTGCTCAGAATTGGACACAATGGGGCAGCACGGTGGCGCAGTGGTTAGCACTGCTGCCTCGTGGCTCCGAGATCCCAGGTTCGATCCCGGCTCTGGGTCACTGTCCGCGTGGAGTTTGCACATTCTCCCCGTGTCTGCGTGGGTTTCGACCCCACAACCCAAAGATGTGCTGGGTAGGTGGATTGGCCACGCTAAATTGCCCCTTAATTGGAAAAAACTGAATTGGGTACTCTAAATTTATATTAAAAAAAGAATTGGACACAATACTCTGGCGGAGGACTTATCAGTGACTTTTAAAGCGCAAGTCACTTAGTTTTTTTACTTGATGACTCATTTTGTAAAGCAACGGTCTTTGTAAACTTGTTTTGTTAAAAAAACCCAGCTATATCCACTTGTCTTATCGCCTTCAAAGTTTGTGTCTGTGAATTCTTGGTGAGCAGTGACCACGAAGCAGTTAGACTGCTGGAAACAACCACACTAGCTCACCAATGGCCTTCAGGATTGGAAACTTGACGTCCTTACCTGGTCTGGGCCTACATGTGACTCCAATCCCACACCAATGTGATTGGCTCTAACATGCGTCCAGTAAACCATTGTGTGCATTGAAACCGGGGAAATCAGGATGGGTAATAAATGCCAGCTTTGCCAACAACACCCAGATCCCAGAAAGGATATTTGAAAGCCGCTGACTGTCCTGGTCTGTGATGCTGAAGAATAATTCCAGTAGGGCATTTGACTGGAATGGGACAGAACGTAACTCCAGCTTCTAATGTAAAACAAGGACATAACAGGATGAACCATGAAGCAAACTTGTCCGTTAAAAAATACACGTGTGGGCAGCACGGTGGTGCAGTGGGTTAGCCCTGTTGCCTCACGGCGCCGAGGTCCCAGGTTCGATCCTGGCTCTGGGTCACTGTCCGTGTGGAGTTTGCACATTCTCCCGTGTCTGCGTGGGTTTCGCCCCACAACCCAAAGATGCGCAGGCTAGGTGGATTGGCCACGCGAAATTGCCCTTTAATTGGAAAAAATGAATTGGGTACTGTAAATTATTTTTTAAAAATTAAAAAATACGTGTGCGTGCGTCTACGTGTGTGTGTGTGTATGTGTGTGTCTGGCAGTGTGTGTGCCTGGCAGTGTGTGTGTGTGTGTCTGACAGTGTGTGTGTGTGTGTGTCTGTCTCTTTCGGTCTGTGGGTGTGACTGTTGAAATGAAAAATGAAATGAAAATTGCTTATTGTCACGAGTAGGCTTCAATGAAGTTACTGTGAAAAGCCCCTAGTCGCCACATTCCGGCGCCTGTTCGGGGAGGCTGGTACAGGAATCGAACCGTGCTGCTGGCCTGCCTTGGTCTGCTTTCAAAGCCAGCGATTTAGCCCGGTGTGTGTACGCGCAGACATAAGAAGCCAAACCCAATCCTGCAAAAAGATTTAACATACAAAAATGTTGACAATGTTTTTGTTTTCATAGGGGATGTACGCTGGCAAATTGCCAGAAAAACATTTCACCCTCGAGCTCATCACATTTGCGTAAGAACCTGCCCTTTCTCAGTTGATCAGTGCCATTCAGGTATGTGTCATCCAACATGCCAAAAACAGTAAAGCACTTCAACAGGTCACAATTGGTCGCGTTCATGTCTCACCAGTCAGAGGATTGTGTGCAAAGTCTCAGTCCAGCAGTAAAGCCAAGCTTGAGGGAGAGCTGCACTGTCAGAGGTGCCTTCCTTAGAAACAGGCCCCTTAACCCAAGTCTCTACTTCACTATAGGCGTTGCCACTGCTTCTATTTAAAGTACATTCCACCAAGCCCTTGCTTTGCCAGCTTCCTGAACAATAGTGCTGTCACTGACTCACAAGCTTCACTGCCTCACCTGCATGTTTTGGTGTCTCTTTATGTCATCGAGAATTGCGTGGCATGACCTTTTGCTCGAGTGTGCAACGATGTGACCAGGCGTCCCCTGACCCCTGGCTCAGTGAGGAGCACCCTCGGCTTAGAGTCAAAATGTTCAAGGAATTGTGGGGGGGGGGGGGGTCTTGCTGTGCAGTGACTCCACTTTAGAAAGTTTAATTGGCCGTAAAGCACTTTGGAAGATCCAACGCTGCAAGAGGCGCTACATAGAATCATAGAATTTACAGTGCGGGAGGCCATTCAGTCCATTGAGTCTGCACCGCCCTTGGAAAGATCAGCCCACTTAAGCCCCCGCCTCCACACTATCCCCGGAACCGCACCCAAACGTTTTTGGACACCAAGGGCAATTTAGCATGGCCAATCCACCTAAACTGCACATCTTTGGACTGTGGGAGGAAACCAGAGCACCCGGAGGAAGCCCACGCACACACGGGGAGAAACGTGCAGACTCCACATAGACAGTGACCCAAGCCGGGAATCAAATCTGAGACCCTGGTGCTGTGAAGCAACTGTGCTAACCACTGCACTGCCATGCTGCCCCTATAGAAGGCTTCTATTGTTTCCTAGCAGCGGCAGTAAGATACAGTCAGGCAAAACAGAGAAATATCCCACTGGGTGCAGAGATATAACAACAACTTATATTTATAGCGCCTGTATGAAACATCCAGCGGCACTTTACAAGAACTCATAAAACGGAGTGTGACACTGAGCTACATGAGGAGATGTCTGACCAGAGCAGCAAAACCTTGTCAAAGGTATTGCACAAAACACAAGAACTTGGGGCAGCACGGTAGCATGGTGGTTAGCATAAATGCTTCACAGCTCCAGGGTCCCAGGTTCAATTCCCGGCTGGGTCACTGTCTGTGCGGAGTCTGCACGTCCTCCCTCCCCGTGTGTGCGTGGGCTTCCTCCGGGTGCTCCGGTTTCCTCCCACAGTCCAAAGATGTGCGGGTTAGGTGGATTGGCCATGCTAAATTGCCCGTAGTGTCCTAAAAGTAAGGTTAATGGGGGGGGTTCGGTTACTGGTATAGGGTGGATACGTTAGGTTTGAGTAGGGTGATCATTGCTCGGCACAACATCGAGGGCCGAAGGGCCTGTTCTGTGCTGTACTGTTCTATGTTCTAACACAATAAATTACAGTAATTATTTGTTTAATGCAAACATAAATTGGTGAAATGCACAAGGGGTTTGTCAGGGAAGACTCCATGTTGTACATTTCCAGTTTCCATTTCAGATTTTTTGCCTTTTGTCCTTTTTCCTTCCGTCCATCCTTCTTTAATGAAAGACAAAAGATGTTTTCAACCCCACCACTAAACCAAAGTTGCGACTGATTTTGGAAGGGCTTTGGGAATAAAGGAACACCAATCCTATTAACCCTATTTTGGAAGGATATTCTTAAACTGGAAAGACTGCAGACGATATTTACTAGGATGCTACCAGGATTTGATGGTCTGAGCTATAAGGAGAGGCTGGGACTTCTTTCCCTGGAGCGTAGGAGGCTTAGGGGTGATCTTATCGAGGTCTATAAAATAATGAGGAGCATCAATAAGGTAGATAGTCAACATCTTTTCCCAAAGGTAGAGGAGTCTAGAACTAGAGGGCATAGGGGTGAGAGGGGAGAGATACAAAAGGGTCCAGAGGGGCAATTTTTTCCACACAGAGGGTATTGAGCATCTGGAACAGGCTGCAAGAGGCAGTGGTAGAGGCGGGTACGCTTTTGTCTTTTAAAAAGCGGTCAGACAGTTGCATGGGCAGGGTGGGTATAATATTAATCTTTATTGTCACAAGTAGGCTTACAATAACACTGCAATGAAGGTACTGCGAAAAGCCCCTAGACGCCACAATCCGGCTCCTGTTCGGGTACACAGAGGGAGAATTCAGAATGTCCAATTCCCCTAACAAACACGTCTTTCGGGAGTTGTGGAAGGAAACCGGAGCACCCGGAGGAAATCCATGCAGAGACGGAGAGAACGTGCAGACTCCGCACAAACTGTGACCCAAGCCGGGAATCAAACCTGGGGCCCTGGAGCTGGGAAGCCATGGTGCTAACCACTGTGCTATCATGCTGCCCACATATACACGTATAGAGGGATATGGGCCAAATGCAGGGAAGTGGGACTAGCTTAGTGATATAAACTGGGCGGCATGGACAAGATGGGCCGAAGGGCCTGTTTCCGTGCTGTAAACATCTGTGATTCTATGACTCTAACTGCTGTGGTCAGCTGTGAATGCACCTCCTCTTTGTTAAATAGCAGCAGAATGTGATACTGATGACATATGTTTGAAAACAAGAGTCAGCTTCCTTTCAGACAGTGTGCAAACTGAGCCACACAGACCAAGACTTACAAATCTCTGGTCTGTGTCAATGCTGCCTGCAGCAGCAGTTGATAGGATCAGGGCAGGTTTGGAAAAGGGAATACTCATTCAGAATCCCGTGCCCTGTCCAGTGAACCCTGCCCTGTGCAGGTGTATCTGCCCATGTTACGATCAGGCTGTGATGTTCTCACTGTCAAACAGTCTCTGAACACAGCTATAGTTGACAACATTTAATTGAGTTATCAGCGATCATCGTATCATAGTAATTTACAGTGCAGATGGAGCCATTTGGCCCATCGAGTCTGCACCGGCCCTTGGAAAGAGCACCCCACTTAAACCCATACGTCCACCCTATCCCCGTAACCCAGTAACCCCACCCAACCATTTTGGACACTAAGGGCAATTTAGCACGGCCAATCCACCTAACCCACACATCTTTGGGCTGTGGGAGGAAACCGGAGCACCCGGAGGAAACCCACGCACACACGGGGAGGACGTGCAAACTCCACGCAGACAGTGCCCCAGCAGGGAGTCGAACCTGGGACCCTGGAGCTGTGAAGCAACTGTGCTAACCACTGTGCTACCGTGTCACCCAAATGTGGGTCTAGAACTCAGGAAATATTTAGCTGAAGAGGTGAGAACATTAATTTGTAATCTTCCCCAAGCCTAGTTAACTAGCTATATTTTTTAATAAGCACTGAAGTACGACAGCGGTCCTGGTGAATGCCACTCTCGCTGAGTGCTTGTGTTAAAAACAAGGTTCACAGTGTAACCAGTTATTTAAATAATCACACTCAGCAGATTAATTAATTACTGAATCAGGTCCAATTTAAAGTCACATTTCCCCTTCACTATACAAAGGCCGCGTCTTCCATTAACTAAGCAAGGTGCAAAAGGTTCCATCAGAAATAATGACTTTCTGTTACCGTATATGTTACACATGCAAGGTCATTTTCCGCAGACACCACTGGGATCAGCATGCAAATCCAGCCCAGATAGGTGGAATGAAAGGCTCCTTTGTCCAATGGCTGCAAGAGGCCCAAGTGCAGTGAATTTGGGCTGCAGTATGTAACACCCCCTGATCAACAGGCAAACCGACTCAAAGAAGTTGGAAAGAGGCTCCTGTAAATCAGGGAACAATGTCACATTGTGAAAGAGAGAAACTGAAGTTGCTGCACAGACATTCTGTATCTAACCCCGTGCTGTCCCTGTCCTGGGAGTGTTTGATGGGGACAGTGTAGAGGGAGCTTTACTCTGTATCTAACCCCGTGCTGTCCCTGTCCTGGGAGTGTTTGATGGGGACAGTGTAGAGGGAGCTTTACTCTGTATCTAACCCTGTGCTGTACCTGTCCTGGGAGGTGTTAGATGGGGACAGTGTAGAGGGAGCTTTACCTCTGTATCTAACCCCGTGGCTGTACCTGTCCTGGGAGTGTTTGATGGGGACAGTGTAGAGGGAGCTTTACTCGTATCTAACCCTGTGCTGTAACTGTCCTGGGAGTGTTTGATGGGGACAGTGTAGAGGGAGCTTTACTCTTACGCTGTACCTGTCCTGGGAGTGTTTGATGAGGATAGTGTAGAGGGAGCTTTACTCTGTGTCATAATATACATCCATGTATATAATGGTGTGCAGACAGGCAGTGATTGACACAAAGGATGACCAGTCAGCACACAGAACTCAGCAGACAATCACCAGACAGGACACGACCACTATAAAGCCAGAGGGCACCAGATTTCCCACTCTCTTGGGATCCAGCCTCTGAGACAGTCAGAGCTCGTGAGCAGCAGCCAGTACAAACACCATGTGGCAGTCAGTTAGTCTGGTCAGGTTAGCCTCAGGTCTCCAGTCACGTCAGCATAGTGTCAACCCACAGTTAAGCATGTAATATAGTTAGATGTTCAATAAAATCGTGTTGCATATCATCAGGTGTTGGAACCTGTCTCTCTCTACACTGCATCAAGCGCAGTCCACATAGACCCAGCCTGCCCAACACATCACTCTGTATCTAACCCCGTGCTGTACCTGTCCTGGGAGAGTTTGATGGGGACAGTGTAGAGGGAGCTTTACTCTGTATCTAACCCCGTGCTGTACCTGTCCTGGGAGTGTTTGATGGGGACAGTGTAGAGGGAGCTTTACTCTGTATCTAACCCCGTGCTGTACCTGTCCTGGGAGTGTTTGATGGGGACAGTGTAGAGGGAGCTTTACTCTGTATCTAACCCCGTGCTGTACCTGTCCTGGGAGTGTTTGATGGGGACAGTGTAGAGGGAGCTTTACTCTGTATCTAACCCCGTGCTGTACCTGTCCTGGGAGTGTTTGATGAGTACAGTGTAGAGGGAGCTTTACTCTGTATCTAACCCCGTGCTGTACCTGTTCTGGGAGTGTTTGATGGGGACAGTGTAGAGGGAGCTTTACTCTGTATCTAACCCCGTGCTGTACCTGTCCTGGGAGTGTTTGATGAGGACAGTGTAGAGGGAGCTCCCTCCTATCCCATCCACCTGTCTCCTGTCCCATCCATTCCCTGAATGCCTGATGCAATTGTTGAATTATCAGACCTACATAGGCACGATCTTAAACCACTTCCCAAAATCATCATCAACTTTCAATCATTTCATCCCTGCAAGATATCCTGGGATGTTTCAGTGTGTTCAATGCCATGTTTGCTATCTCTCTGATCTATGATCAGAGATTGGACCCAAGTGTAATAAAGCAGATGGGATCCCGGGCGTTAGAATTAGAAAGAGAGTAAAGAAGCAAGATAATTCTGCTATATCTATAGAAAACATTGATCCGGTTCCAGCAGTAGAACTGTGTCCAGTTCTGGGAATTATTTTTTTATCCTCCTTTTTCACATTTTCTCCCAAATTTCCACCCACCAACAATAAACAATAATCAGTGACAAATATGTCAATCCCCATATCAATAACAACGATCCCATCCTAACACCAAACCCCAGACATTAGCCCACATGTTCAAACAAACAAATGACAAAAAGGAATTAGGGATCACCCATAGTCACCATTAGCACACCCCATCCCCCCAACCTTCCCACCCACCCGCCCCGACTAATGTTCGATGTTATCCAGTTCTTGAAAGTGCATAATGAATAATGCTCATGAATTGTAGAACCCCTCCGTCCTTCCCCTCAGTTCAAACTTAACCTTCTCAAGAGTCAAGAATTCCAACAGGTCCCCCCGCCACGCCAGGGTACAGGGTGGAAAGGTTGCTCTCCAACCTATCAGGATCCGCCTTCAATGAGCCGAAGGCTACAACATCTGCCTCCGCACCGGTTTCCAACCCCGGCTGGTCCGACACCCCGAATATGGTCTCCCGGGGGCCCGGGTCCAGTTTCACATGCGCCACTTTAGAAATTAGCCGAAAAACCTCCTTCCAGTAATCCTCCAGCTTTGGACAGGGCCAAAACATATGAACGTGATTAGTCCCCCCCCCCCCCCCCCCCCCCCCCCCCTGCAACATTCACACACACACCTTCTACTCCTTCAAAGAATCGGCTCATCCTCTCCCTCGTGAGGTGTGCTCTGTATACCACCTTCAGCTGTATCAGCGCTAACCTCGCGCACGAGGTGGAGGCTTTGACTCTCCGGAGCACCTCACACCAGAACCCCTCCTCCATATCCTCTCCCAACTCTTCCTCCCACTTTGCCTTGATCCCTTCCAGTGGTGCCTTCTCTTCTTCCAAAATAGCTCCGTAAACCACTGACATTACCCCCTTCTCCAGTCCCCCTGTCGTCAGCACCTCCTCCAGCAACGTGGAGGCCGGCTCCACCGGGAAGCTCTGTATCTCCTTTCTGGCAAAATCTCGAACCTGCATGTATCTAAACATTTCCCCCTGCTCCAGCCCAACATTTCCCCCTGCTCCAGCCCATACTTCGCTCCCAGCTCCTTCAATCCTGCAAACCGGATATTTCCTGTGTTAATGAGAGTCTATATTTACTCGAGAGTGGCTGTTGATTGCCGTCACACTGAGATCCACCGGCACAGGTTGGTGTTGCGTTAACCTCAGGACCACTCCGCGATCGCAGAATGGCAGTGTGGCTCAGTTGGCACCGCTCTCACCTCTGAGTCATCGGGTTGTCAATTCAAGCCCCATACCCGAGCACGCAATCCCGGCTGGCACTGCCCCCAGACATTGGCCGGCAGTCCCAACGTGAGACAGCGAGACAGACATACCCACAGCACTATTCTCCCGATGAGTTGACAAACATGCCTTGCATGTTGACTAACATCACAAACAGATCAAGTAGCTTGCCAGCTTAATGCAGTTTGCAGGATCTTGCTTTGGTGCAAAATGGCCACCAACTTTACCTACTCGAGAACATTGCTGAGAAAATTGACAGGGCTGTATATAAACAAAAGTCTTCCACACCAGGTAGCGGACGAACTTCAAACGAGATCAAACGAAAATTACACCTGAACTGTAGTTGCCCACGTTGTCATAGCAAAACATAAAATAAAAGGTGAGGAGGTCTTAAGGTTACCAGGGTCTTGTGATTACAGCACAGAAATAGGCAGCGCTTCCTGTGGCTACAGGTTTTTATGTAATGAGACAGTGTCAACAATACAAAGCTGCCGGCATGTCAAGGTTCGTGGGGTTTAATATCTTCATTCTGAAACTTGTTAAGCAGCACAAAGTAGAAATTTGTTCAGGTTTCTGTGGTAGGTTGGGAATAATTGGGTAGAACCACAAGGGCCCTGTTCTGCCAGAAACGGTGAACTTCAGAACTCTTAACAGGGTGCGTAACAGGAGAACTCAGAAATCATCCGCCTAAACTACACAGAACTCCGACACTAGCACAGCATTCCGATAAGTCGATCCCACTCGCTGTAGTTAGATTGCAATGCTGATACGTGCGTCAAATGTTTTAGCAAATTAGTTTGACTTATTGATCAAAATGTTAAGAACAGCATATTTTTTCTGTGACCAAGAAAACAAAACCCCTTGTGCCAACCCTCCTCAGCTTGCATTTACATTTCAGCGGGGTCAAACATCCCAGTGTCGCTGAGCTCAGGATGGGTATTTCAGAATAGGCGGGGCAGAAGCTGGGTCAAAGAGTGGATTTGGAGCAGGAGAGAGGTGAAGAGGTTTGGGGCGGGAACTCCAGCGATTAGAACCCAGGTAGCTGAAGGAACCCAAAATGAAGACTGGGGTGCACAAGTGGCCAAAATTGGAGGAATGCAGAGATCTCCGAGGGTGCGGGGCAAGGCCCGTGGAAGATTTTGAAGACAAGGGTGGGAATTTTTTTTTCAATTAAGGGGCAATTTAGCGTGGCCAACCCATCTACCCTGCACATCTTTGGGTTGTGGGGGTGAGACGCACGCAGACACAGGGAGAAAAGGATGAGAATTTTAAACTCAAGGCATATGGCCACCGAATACAGTGCGATGGGCGAAGGCTGAATAGAATTTGTGCAGGCTAGGAAATAGGCAGCTAAATTTTAGATGAGCCCAAACATCTTCAATGGCTGTCCATGTTGGGGCTGTCAGTAGGAACCCGCTATCCTGTCGCACACACTAAGATTGAAATGAAAAATGAAATGAAAATCGCTTATTGTCACAAGTAGGCTTCAAATGAAGTTACTGTGAAAAGCCCCTAGTCGCCACATTCCGGCGCCTGTTCGGGGAGGCTGGTACGGGAATTGAACCGTGCTGCTGGCCTGCCTTGGTCTGCCTTCAAAGCCAGCGATTTAGCCCTGTGCTAAACCAGCCCCTATTGCTGCACTTTTAAACAAATAATTGTACGTGACATGTATTGGGAGACTTGGTCAAGTATTGGCTAAGTACACAGCTTTCCAGTGAAACTCAAACGGCAAATGCCTCAGTTCATACAGCTATGGATCTGGAACCAGTGACAGCAACAACCAACGGGTGTTCAAGGCCAAGTGAACAGAAATTGGCAAGGGAGCTTTGACATCAACATAGAACACAACCCATCAAAGCCAGGCAAAACACAAAAAAACTTTCCTACTGACTCATGTTCGAATATTCAAAGTTTAAGAGCCTTTAGAAAAATAACGTGCACTGCAAGAAAACATCTTGGGAGGCCAGACCAAAAGGAATGAAGAAAGGAGTTGGCGAGGCTTATCGGTACTGTCTGCACAATGGCCCAGTTAGTAGGTGCACTGCCCAGTGTGGCTTTTAACCATCTGTTTCAGGAATACCCGAGGCCACATTCAGTGGGCTGCTGCTCCTGATCATTAAACTACCATGTCCATACCACTCGCACTGTCAGCAGGTGATAAGACCAGCATCAGTTATAATTTCCTCTGCGGTCAAAACTAACAGCTGACATGAATGGTCCAGAATTGCACAAGGGCAAGGTCCTTGGAGACCCAACGCATTGTGGAATTCCATTCCCAATGTCAGCCAATCTCTCCAGCAGAAAGCAGGGTGGGGATAGATAAAAAAGCAGACACTTTTTAATGTTTACTTGAGGATCCTACCCTTGCACTGCCCTTGTCCTTGTACCACTTGGTGGACTGATTGATGAGCCACTGCGTTATTTCATTAAACTGTACTGTGTGTGCATGTCTGAGGTGTTGTGAGTGAGGACCAAGTGTAACAGAGCCCCGTGTCGTCAATGTAAATGTTGCAGCCATTCATGTCGCCAGTTACAGAAAAGAAAGTCCACGTTTCACTGAAGCCAGAGCAGAATCTTTTTTTAAATAAATTTAGTGTACCCAATTAATTTTTTCCAATTAAGGGGCAACTTAGCGTGGCCAATCCACCTACCCTGCACATCTTTAGGTTGTGGGGGCGAAACCCACGCAAACACGGGGAGAATGTGCAAAATCCACACGGTCAGTGATCCAGAGCCGGGATCGAACCTGGGACCTCGGCGCCGCGAGGCAGCAGTGCTAACCCACTGCGCCACCGTGCTGCCCAAGCCAGAGCAGAATCGAGTGAACCCACGAGCAATTGTGAGGCACACTGTGGACAAATTAGTTAACCGAGCCAGCGACTCAAAGCTGGTAATTATCTTCAACTGTTATCCAGATTTGACTAAAAGGATTAGATTACAGATAAGTAGATTTCTTGGCAGATTGTACAATAAATTAAATTGGTAGGGCTTGAAGAACAAGTTTCCCAAGTGCAGACTTTCAGTTGGATGGTATGAATGAAGCTGAAAACTCAGTCAGGCACAGGGAAAAACAAGGTGTGGTCACATTCACATGGGGATTTAAAGACTGCCTGCTTCAGGCCTTTCGAAGCTCTGGGCTCACCACTAACCCGCGAGATAAAAACGTCAGTAAACTGAGCAACAAGATTAGTTACTGTCTATTCCTGTTAATCTATTCACCAGAAAAAAGAATGTCACATCTGGCACCCATTTTCGGCCCATCACACTTCCTGCGTTACACTCCAAAGTGCAAAGAAACTCGAATCACTTAACTTCTATTTTTTTTTTTTACATTTCTTTTACGAGCAACCCGATGCTTAACTAAAAGCAATTAAACTTATCCCACCAAAGAAACATGCGTTGAGAAATTACAGATGAAATTTGCTGGTATAGCACTGGGAACAGATCAGTTATGTGCAACCAACCTGTCATTTAGTGTTGGGTGTATCCAACCCGGAAGCTATAGCTTGTAAAGTCTCCTCAATCTGCTTAACTCCATCACCAAACAATGATTAAACTCCGCGGCTTTGTTTACTTAATTATTAGACTTCATGGCTTTACAAGGGGACAAAATTGCACATGCACAGGATCATGTTTTTGTACACTGAATGGTATGGCATCCCAAAATATAATTTATATATTAGGTTTTATATAAATACATCTGCTAGAGTGGCACGTGGCGCAGTGGTTAGCACTGAGACTGTGGCGCCGAGGACCCGGGTTCGAATCCCAGCCCTGGGACACTGTCCGTGTGGAGTTTGCACATTCTACCCGTGTCTGCGTGGGTTTCACCCCTACAACCCAAAGATGTGCAGGGTTAGGTGGATTGGCCACACAAGATTGTCTCTTAATTGGAAAAAAAATAATTGGGTACTCTAAATTTATATTTTTTTAAAAACAGGAACAAGGAATAGCAGAATGACACACGATACAATGATAATGTAAAAGTGCTGGAAATACTCCGACCACATCTGTGGTGAGAGAAACCAGAATTAGCGTTTCAAGTCCAATACAACTTCTTCAGACTTAAAACGTTAACTCTGTTTCTCTCAGGGCACCACGGTGCCGTAGTCGTTAGCTGAGGACCTGGGTTCGATCCCAACTCTGGGTCACTGTCTGTGTGGAGTTTGCACATTCTCCCCGTGTCTGCGTGGGTTTCACCCCCACAACCCAAAGATGTGCAGGGTAGGTGGATTGGCCACGCTAAATTGTCCCTTAATTGGGAAAAAAAAAGAATTGGGTACTCTAAATTGATTTTTTTTTTAAACTGTTTCTCTCTCCACAGATACTGCCAGATCTGTTGAACCAGCACTGTCTGTTTCGATTTCAGGTTTCCAGCATCTGCAGTACTTTGCTTCTATAATGATGATGGAGTTATTGACTAATCACAGTCAGCAATCTCTAATAAAGATTTTACAACAGACCGAGAAATAGAATGGGCAATCCTCCAGTGGGTTGAGCTTTGGGAACCATTGATCCAAAATCGCCTGTTCGTCTCGTGAGCTACACTACACTCACCACAAGCCAGGTGGCATGTTACTCATATACTAGATTCCTAAAATGTTATTTTCTGTAAGAAATTTGCATTTTAATGAATTACTCCCGTCACATGCACCGTCTATCTATGGAAGCTGTTGTTTCGACCGACCACCAACATTGCCTCCCCAGTTTAACTTTGAACTTAATGCTCTTCAAGCCCAGGCCAATCAGCCATTATTCAAAGGCGGCACAACAATTAAACTTCTCCTTTCCAGGAGGTGACTGAGCATTGGAAAAATGAAAGGATGAAATGATTACAGAGCGACACTGAGGTGTGACGTAAAGTGCACAAGATAACTCCCCTGAGATGGTTCAGGAGAGAGAGTTACCTTCCTATCAACAGGCAGCTGGGCACCTTTTGATCTTCACAGTCAAGGAAGGATATACCTGCCTCAGGAGGGGTGTGGGGTACAACCAAGGCTCACCAAAAAATATGTAGCGATTTTCATGATCACCAGATGCCTCAAAGCACTTTACGACTAATGAGTTGTTTTTACAAGTCTAGTCACTGTATGGGAAATGCACAGCGAGCTCCCACAAACAGCAATGTGATTATGATCAGGTAATCTGTTTTTGTGATGTTGAATTAGGAATGAATATTGACCAGGACACTGGGGATAATTCCTCTTCAAAATATGCCATTTTACATTCATCCAAGCAGGAAATATGGCCTTGGTTTAATGCATCGCCCACAGTTCAGTATCTGATGGTGAAGCACTCCCCGAGTACTCACCGGGAGTATTAGCTTAGTGGGACTTCTTGGCTCAAGAGGTGAGGATGCTATCAACTGAGTCACACTAGATTAATCCTGGATTGAGTGAATGGACCTATGCTCTCTGAGTTCAGAGTGAGAAATGATCTTATTGGAACAAATTCTTCGGGGGGGGGGACTTGATGAGGTAGATGTCGAGAAGCTATTTTCCCAGGCTGCAGTGTCTGGAACAGAGTCGGAGCATAAGGGTCATTTCAGACTGATTTGAGGAGCATTTTCTCCATTCTGTGAGTTCTGAATCTTCGCTATTGTCACCCAGAGGGCTGCAGCTCAAGTCAGAGGGATGGGGAGGATAGACTTCAATGGGCATCCATCACAAACCAGCCACGATTTACTGTCCTAAAGCATCGACAGGAGACTTTTAAAAACAATTCGGAATACCCAAGACCTAAAAAGACTTGCATTTATAAACAGCACTTTCCACCTCCAGTGATGTTTCAAAGCATTTTACAGCCGGTGCGGTTTGAAGTGCAAAGAGCAAAATAAAACCTTCCCACAACAAATAAAATATTCAAGCAGAATTCCAACATATTAAAAAAATCAAATCAAGTGGATTAGCTGCACTTGCATCATGAATTAAACTTAATTAAATAGCAAACATAATTGTTTGAACACATGCAAGTCTTAAATACATCAAAAGTACAAATAAATAGATTTTAAATGCATTAAAGCGCACAATTTATTACGTTTTGAATATAAAAGTAATCAAATACTTTAACCTATATTAAAATTACAACTAAATGTATATGTATAACTTAATTACAACTACATGTGTAACTTATTAAAAGCACTGCACATTTAATTATACCTAAATATATAAATTGTGCACGTTTAATAGTTAAATATATTTAGAGCAATGGCTTTAGTTGTACTTTTTAGAGATGTAAAAAAATATTTGTTCATATTAAAATTATCAACATTTAATTATTGGAATACAATGTTAGATGTTTCTAATGTGTGAAAAGTGTTGTTTAATTAAATTAAACACATTGAATTACAAGTGGGAAATGTGCACTAGGCCCCGAAGCCTGGCGCTCGCGTGAGTGCCCCCCACCGGCCGCTTACCCGCGAGACGCTGAGGTCCTTCATCACCTCCTCGAAGGCGGCCGTCTCCTCGGCCTGTTTCTGGTTGTGGAGGGCGATCTTCTCGCTGAACTTGCGGGGGTTGGAGGGGCCCGAGCCGCCGCCGCCGCCGCCCGAGGAGGAGGAGGTGGAGGAGCCGCCGCCCGAGGCGGCCCCGGCGCCGGGTCCGGGGCTGCAGCCGGGGCCTGGGCCCGAGCTACTGCCCGCCATCTCCACCGCAAACACCCCGCTCAGCTCCAACACCCCCCCCAATAAATCCCCCTCAGAGAAAACAAACCCTCAAATTAAACCCCCTCCAAATCCAAAAATTAAATCCCCTCCAAAATCCAAAATCAAAATCACCTCAAAATCCAAAAATTAAATCACCTCAAAATCTAAAAATTAAAATCACCTCAAAATTAAAATCACCTCAGAATCCCAGAAATAAAATCACCTCAGAATCCCAGAAAACACCAAGCAAAATTCCTCAGCTCAAAAAGAAAACACCACCCTCATCTCAAAACCAAAACATAAATTCACCCCAGCTAAATATCTTTCATTAAAATTCACCTCAGCTCAAAGTCAAAACTAAATTCACCTCAGCAGAGAAAACCTTCCTCCCCCCCCCCCCCCCCCCCAATACCGCCCCTCTTTTCTTTTCCCAGTCACACCGTCTCCTGCCGCAAAATGAAAGGCCCCACGTTCTCCTCCCTTCCAGCCAAAACACACAAGAAAGTTCACGTCTTCCCCACTCCTCCAGTGAGAAATGCGTGCCGGATCCTCTCCTCCTCTTCCTCCTCGGTGCTGTCTTCCCTCAGGAGCCACATCCAAAGTGCCTGAAGCTCCCCTCGGTGATTTGGAAATGGAGAGGTTCTCTCCTTCCCCCTGTCTCTTTGGAGCTTCTTCTCCCCCACCACCACCAAAAACAGAAAATATCAGACTGGCTTTTCTGTCATCGCTCAAAACCCACACACCGCACACACACACACCGACCGAGAGGGGAAAAAAACAAAATGAGAGATGGAGAAATGTTGCTTCTGAACTCCACCACTAGAGGAGACAAGAGACAGCTCAGAGAATACATTGAATAGGAGATAGTTCTATGTCACTATTAGCCTGACAGATTGTTTGATGGGGGCTTCCTTCCAGTCGAATCAAACCAAGTTCTATTTCTACGTCGACCCACAAGCTTTGTGCCGCAAGTAAGATGTGTGGAGCTATTTACCCCATTGCTGGTGGTCTGGTTGGAATCATAGCCAGGAGCGAAGAAGACTAAGGGAGTAAATCCTGACAGAAAATCCAGAGTGGAGGGGCGGCACGGTGGGGCAGTAGTTAGCACTGCTGCCTTACGGCGCCGAGGATCCGGGTTCGATCCTGGCCCCCAGTCACTGTCCGTGTGGAGTTTGCACATTCTTCCCGTGTCTGCGTGGGTCTCACCCACACAACAAAAAGATGTGCAAGGTCGGTGGATTGGCCACGCTAAATTGCCCCTTCATTGGAAAAAAAGAATTGGGTACTCTTGTGGGCGTAATCTGTCATCTATCAGATCTATCAGTCTATCGCTTCTCGGCCTTTTGGCTAAGATCAAGTGCAGATCTATCAGTCAGCTTTCCGACAACTCCTCTAGCAGAGCTGCTACCAAATAGTGGTGGTTATATCCTTTCCTTTGGTTAATACTGGCAATGTCGAGGAGGGAGGGGGGAGCGGGGGTTGAATCTTAGGCAACTCAGGCTCCTTATTATTTTCCCAGGACTGTGTTCTGGAGAAAACACTCCAACTTCGTGGCTTAGGTCAGCGCAATATGGAAACAGTTACCTTTTATAAGCCCTTACCTGATCGGCATTGAGCATGAGCACCAGGGGCTACATCAGATGGTGGAAGAGGTCATCACATCTCTTTACGCTCCCCCCAAAACCTCAAACCATGCAATCCGCAATCAGTTAGATTCTGTCTTGGCATGACTTACTTGCTTCAATGGGTGCTTGGAGCTTAGAGAGTGATCTCTCAATGGGTGGGTTGCTAGACAAACTCAACAAAAAAGACACCAGTCCTTCACATCACAAGCTGGAACATAAGAACCATGTGTCTTGGGCTTGCCAATGACCTACTGCAGGTAGATAATACATGTAAGACACGTGTGATCATGAAAGATCGTACAAGGTTCAATTCGGACATAGCTGCGCTGCCACTAGGTTCGTTCAAAGTGGATCCCTTAAAGAGAAACACAACATGAAACACAACATGTTCTTCTGGCAGGGGAAACCCCAAGAGGCAACACGTGATCATGGAGTGGGTTTCACAGTATAAACACACTCTGCTCGCAATGACCGAATCCCCCCCATAGAAATCTCAGAGAGACCTCTTACTCTTCATTTGTCAACTAGCGCAGACCCAGTCAACTTCAAGTGCATCTATGCCCTGACACCCCCCTTCCTCCCAGATGTCAAAGATTCATTCCATGAGGCACTTGACACTGACATCCGCAGAATTCTAATAATAATAATAATCGCTTATTGTGACAAGTAGGCTTCAATGAAGTTACTGTGAAAAGCCCCCAGTCACCACATAGGAAGAGAGACAGGTAAGGTGGGGGTTGGTTTTGTGATGAATGTTGAAATTGTTATATAATATATTTTATGTTCTGTTCCAGTAATGTTATTAAAACCCCTGTTTTAAACAGGGTGTCTACTAGAGCTGTAATTAAAGAGTTGTATAAGGTGCGGCAATCATTCATTCCAACCACTTACTTGGTTACAGATAAAGGGCTAGTGGAATAGTGTTTTGTTTGCTGGGGGTCCCTGGAGTATAGATGATTTATGAGGGATTGTGTTTAGTCCTAGCTAAGCAGGTCATGGAACTTAGTGGGATACAGATAATGTAATTGATGAGAGGATCCAGGTTTGTCTGTAGTTTTGCAGTCTGTTATCAGATTTTAAGTTGAACAGAGGTTTTGCCAAATGCTGTTAGGTTGAGCAGAAATGTACTGCATCTACTCTTGAAAGGAACTCTCTCTAAATGTCTGCACTGATAAATAAGTAGCCTGTTTTGTTAACTTTATTTGTAAGTGGCATTTGAACTGTATTGGGTTGCCGAATTGGAATTAGTGGCAGGTGTAGATTGTACATAGAACATAGGACACATTGTGCAGAAGGAGGCCATTCGGCCCATCGAGTCTGCACCGACTCACTTAAGCCCTCACTTCCTATCCCCATGACCCAATAACCCCTCCTAACCTTTTTGGACACTAAGGGCAAGTTAACACAGCCAATCCATCTGACCTGCACGTCTTTGGACTGTGGGAGGAAACCGGAGCACCCGGAGGAAACCCACACAGACACGGGGAGAACGTGCAGACTCTGCACAGACAGTGACCCAGCAGGGAATCGAACCTGGGACCCTGGCGCTGTGAAGCCACAATCTAGCCACGTGTGCTGCCTTCAAGCCTTTTCTTTTGTTTAAGAAATGTTTGACTGATAATTGTAAAGCTATTTCATTGATGTTAATGTGGTTAATTCTGTGTTTAAATTAGAATTTGTTTTAACATAAAAGAGATCTATTGGTCAGAGTCATCGTTCCTGGGTTAAACTAACCTTTCCTCACCGTTTTACGATTAGAAAAATAGTTTGGGGTTCCCATCCGGTATCCTACCAGAAGCTAGGCGTCTGGTATTTAGTTTTCTAGGAGCAGAGAAGGCTGAGGTGGGACATGATCAAAGTGTACAAAATCATGAGGGATGTAGATAGGGTAAATAGGAAGGAGCCTTTTCCCTTAGTAGAGGTCAGTAACCAGGGGGCATAGCTTTAAGATAAGGGGCAGGGGATTCCGAGGAAAATCTTTTTCACCCAGAGGGTGATGGGAATCTGGAACTTGCTGCCTGAAAGGGTGGTAGAGGCTGGAATCCTCACAACAGTCAAGAAGTATTTAGATGAGCACTTGAGATGCCATAGCACACATTGCCATGGGCCAAGTGCTGGAAAATGGAATGAGAAGAGATAGGTGCTTGATGGCCGTATAGACACGATGGGCTGAATGGCCTCCTTGTGTGCTGTAAAAGTCTATGACTCTAATTCCCAACATTGAATTACTGTATCTTCTAGGAGACTTCAACATAAGGATGGGTAGCAACTACGTGGTAGCATAGTGGTTAGCACAGTTGCTTCACAGCTCCAGGGTTGATTCCCGGCTGGGTCACTGTCTGTGCGGGGTCTGCACGTTCTCCTGTGTCTGCCTGGGTTTCCTTCGGGTGCTCCAGTTTCCTCCCACAGTCCAAAAATGGACGGGGTAAGTGGAATGGCCGTGATAAATTGGCCTTAGTATCCAAAAAGGTTAAGTGTGGGGTTACTGGGTTACAGGGATAGAGTAGATACGTGGGCTTGAGTAAGGTGCTCTTTGTAAGGGCTGGTACAGACTCGATGGGCCGAACAGCCTCCTTCTGCACTGTAAATTCTATGGTTCTTAGATACACAGCTTGGGAACATGCCAAGGGCAACAGGGAATCAGCGGGATGAACGGAAATGGAGCCATGTTGCTGAAGCCATGTCACGAGATGTCCTGGAGACATCCAAGATCACGTCACTGACACCAGCTAGACCTCAGCACCAGACATACCAACCTCAACAGTGTCCCTCATCACCTGTAGCTATCACAGCGCTGACTGTGAGACTGAGCACTCCCTGCTGTGTAGCAAGTTCAGACTTCAGCCAAGGAACGTAGAACCCCCGCCCCAAGAAGAACGTTTACCCTCACATTAACACTTGTTGCCACTAACCCAGCAAGGACCCAGGAATTCCTCAATGTTTTCAATCAGGCTCTTTCATACCCAAGGCCACAGTGCAATGTAAAAGTGGGATCATGTGCACAGCACGTTCTATAACTCTGCACTCACTGTGTACAGGAAAAGAGGCCAGAGGAATGCGGACTGGTTTGAGGCTTATTAGACTGTAATGGGGCCAGTTACTCCAGCCAAGAGGAGAGCCCTCATGAACTGCCAGAAAATCCCCAGCAAACAAAATCTAGATGCTCTGGGAGCTGCCAGAATCAAGTCTCAACAGATTGCTTGACATTGCGCCAATTAATACTGGTTGAAACTTTGCGGCAGCGGAATATGCTACTGAATTTGGGGGGGGGGGGGATGAAGGAAACAAGAAAGCAAGCAAGTCCAGCAGCAATCAAATCACCCTCTTTTGAAGGCAAAGACGGGGAATCATCCCTGAACTTAGCAAGCAGTTGGAAAAGTGGCTGGAGCACCATCTGGAACTCTATACAACAGAGAACATTGTTGTTGAGGAATCCCTCAGCACGATTCCAACCTTTCCTGTCATGGAGGAGTTGGTCCGCAGGCCCACCATGGTTGAGCTGAAAAAGGTCACTGACCACCTTGCCAGGTAGTAAAGCCCCAGGGAACGAAGGCATTCCACCTGAACTCATCAGAAACCAGCACAGCTGTGGCACCTCCGTGAACCTTTGTGTCTCTGTTGAAAGATCTGTGCCTCAAGACACGTGCGATGCAAATATAGTCGCATTATACAAAAGCAAAGCAAATTGCAGTGACAGCACCAATTACTGAGGCATCTCCTCGTTGCATATTGTGGAGAAAGTCTTTACTCTTTTCCACTGACCAGATTGCAGACCCTAGCTTCATGCATCCTTTTATTTATTCATTTACGGGATGTGGGCGTGGCTGGTTAGGCCAGCATTTATTGCCCATCCCTAGTTGCCCTTCAGAAGGTGGTGGTGAGCCGCCTTCTTGAACCGCTGCAGTCCTTTAAGTATAGGTACACCCACTGTGCTGTTAGGGAGGGAATTCCGGGATGTTGCCCCAGCGACAGTGAAGGAACGGCCGATATATTTCCCAGTCAGGGTGGTGAGTGACTTGGAGGGGAACCTCCAGGTGGTGGGTTCCCAGGTATCTGCTGCTCTTGTCCGTCTAGATGGTAGTGGCCGTGGGTTTGGAAGGTGCTGTCTAAGGAGCCTTGGTGAGTTGCTGCAGTGCATCTTGTAGATGGTACACACGGCTGATACTGTTTGCCGGTGGTGGAGGGTTTGAATGTTTGCGGAAGGGGGAGCAATCAAGCGGGGCTGCTTTGACCTGGGTCAGACCTTGAGTCAGCGGGCAGATCGATAGTGAACATGATTCTCTCATTTTGCCAGGTACAGGGCAATGGCACAATCAATGCTGACAACTCTATACTTCCTTCATAGACCTCACCAAGGCCTTTAAGACAGACTCTTCAAACTGCTGTGGAAAATAGGTTGCCCGCCTCTCCTGGGCCACATTTCCTCTTTAACGAAAACATGTCCAGTTCCGTCAGTTACAATGGAGCATCATTGGAGGTTTTCAGGATCAGCAACCGGGTCCTGGCATCGCTTCAGCATATTTTTCCCCATGCTGCTATTGGACACTTTCGGTGACTCAAATGAGGTGTCTACCTGCTGACCAGAGCTGATGACAAGCTGTTCAACTTGGTACGACTGCGCGCCAAGACCACAGAGCGGGATGTCCTAATCTGTGAGTTGTTGATTACTGGTGACTCTGTGCAGGCGCTCCATATTGACATTCAGTTGCAGCGACTTGTAGATCAGTTCCCCCAGGCCTACCAGGAGTTGGGAATGACGGGCCCACTAGGAGTTGGGAATGACAGGCCTGCCAGGAGTTCGGAATGACAGGCCCACCAGGGGTTCAGAGAGACAGGCTCACCAGGAGATGGGAATGACAGATCCGTCTGGAGTTGGGAATGCAGGCCAGCCAGGAGTTGGGAATGACAGGCCCACTAGGAGTTGGGAATGACAGGCCAGCCAGGAGATGGGAATGACAGGTCCACCAGGAGATGGGAATGACAGATCCGTCTGGAGTTGGGAATGCAGGCCAGCCAGGAGTTGGGAATGACAGGCCAGCCAGGAGATGGGAATGACAGGCCCACCAGGAGATGGGAATGACAGATCTGTCTGGAGTTGGGAATGACAGGCCAGCAAGGAGTTGGAAATGACAGATCCACCAGGAGTTGGGAATGACAGATCCACCAGGAGTTGGGAATGACAGGCCGGCCAGGAGTTGGGAATGACAGATCCACCAGGAGTTGGGAATGACAGGTCGGCCAGGAGTTGGGAATGGCAGGCCCACCAGGAGTTGGGAATGACAGGCCAGCCAGGAGTTGGGAATGACAGATCCACCAGGAGTTGGGAATGACAGGTCGGCCAGGAGTTGGGAATGGCAGGCCCGCCAGGAGTTGGGAATGGCAGGCCAGCCAGGAGTTGGGAATGACAGGCCAGCAAGGAGTTGGGAATGACAGGCCAGCCAGGAGTTGGGAATGACAGGCCCACCAGGAGTTGGGAATGACAGATCGGCCAGGAGTTGGGAATGGCAGGCCGGCCAGGAGTTGGGAATGACAGGCCGGCCAGGAGTTGGGAATGACAGGCCGTCCAGGAGTTGGGAATGACAGATCCGTCTGGAGTTGGGAATGACAGGCCCACCAGAAGTTGGGAATGACAGGCCGGCCAGAAGTTGGGAATGACAGGCCGGCCAGGAGTTGGGAATGACAGGCCGGCCAGGAGTTGGGAATGACAGGTCCGCCAGGAGTTGGGAATGACAGGTCCGCCAGGAGTTGGGAATGACAGGCCAGCCGGGAGTTGGGAATGACAGGCCGGCCAGGAGTTGGGAATGACAGGCCAGCCGGGAGTTGGGAATGACAGGCCAGCAAGGAGTTGGGAATGACAGGTCCACCAGGAGTTGGGAATGACAGGCCAGCCAGGAGTTGGGAATGACAGGCCAGCCAGGAGTTGGGAATGACAGGCCGGTCGGGAGTTCAGACTGACAATCAGTGTTGGAAAGACCAAAGTTATGGGCCAGGATGTCGAGCCTCCACCTTCCATCGACATTGATAACCTCAGCCTGGAGCTCATCGACAGCTGCACATACCTTGGATCAGAAATCACCAGCGACCTGCTCCTTGATGCTGAATCTATACCAGGATTGTCAAGGCTCCAGCTGTCAGGTCAAAGTTGAGAAGTCGAGGCTGGACCGACAGCAAACTAACCAAATAAATTTAGAGTACCCAATTATTTTGTCCAATGAAGGGGCAATTTAGTGTGGCCAATCCACCTACCCTGCACATCTTTGGGTTGTGGGGGCGAAACCCACGCAGACACGGGGAGAATGTGCAAACTCCACACAGACAGTGACCCAGGGCCGGGATCGAACCCGGGACCTCGGCGCCGTGAGGCAGTAGGGCTAACCACCGTGCCACCCTTCAAACTAATCAAAGTTCTGGGTGTACCAGGCTGGTGTTCTCAACACCCTCCTTCACAGGAATGAGACACCGGCAACTTATGCAAACCAGGAAAAGCAGCTGGACAGCTTCCATCTCCACTGCTTCCGAGGAATATCGAGCATCTCCTGGCAGGACACAGTGCCGAATACGGAGGTACAAAGCGTGCGGGGAACCCCAGCGGGTTTGCCCTATTCAGTCAATGACGACTCCCGTGACTCGTCATGTGAGCTAATTGGATGACAGCCTCATTCCCAAAGACATAGTCTCTGGTGAGCATTGCTATTGGCGTGAGACCAACGCCCATGTCTGCAAATCACGGATGTCTGCAAACGAGACCTTAAACTGACCGGGGTCAGAGTCGATACATGGGAAGTCCTTGCTGCAGACTGGAGCACCTGGAGGCCAGCAGGCTTAGCACTACTGCCCCACAGCGCCAGGGACCCGGGATTAATTCCGGCCTCGGGTCACTGTCTGTGCGGAGTCTGCACGTTCTCCCCGTGTCTGCGTGGGTTTCCTCCGGTTTCCCCCCACAAGTCCCGAAAGACGTGCTGTTAGGTGAATTGGACATTGTGAATTCTCCCTCCGTGTACCCGAACAGGCGCCGGAATGTAGCGACTAGGGGCTTTTCACAGTAACTTCATTGCAGTGTTAATGTAAGCCTACTTGTGACAATAATAAAGATTATTATATTATTATACTAAAACCAGGTAACTACTGTCCATCTACAGTGCTGTTTATAGAAAGGACTGGGCTTTATTGATACCATGAACATCAGGGCAACCTCCATTGTTTCCACTCACTCAGAGAAAAGCACGATGGTAGAAAAACACTGTAAAAGTGAATTGGATCAATGTCTTTTCAGAAGAGGGGTTCAAGGTTTAACAAAAACATTTCCTTTTTTCCCCAACAGAGCTGGGGAAGGATCCGGGTATAAACATTGTGCATCAATGAGTGGCGTGGGAGGGAAAATCTGTGATTGAATAATTATAGGTTGAATTGGTGAGCTTCAAATTCCGGTGACATTACTTGAGCAAGACACACAAAAAGTGGCTCCCGGAAGGGTCTTTGTCTTTGATTCCTTTTACCTGGTTTGGCAGGGATGGGGTGGGGGTTGGGGGGGGAGGGGGGGAGGTGTTTGGTGCCAAGCTTGGGTTGTTCAGTGGGTGGACTCTTTCCCGACAGTGGTGTAAGCCCAATACTAAGATAGCTCAGGAGGGTATCCCATCGAATGTGGGTGGAGGAGGGAAGATGGCTGCCGCGTCCATTACACCAGACACGTCGGCTGTGATAATGACGCAGGAGCTGGAGAAATATGGCAAACCGATAGACAGGCAGTTCGAGCGGCAGGGTCTGGAGATTAAGGAAGCCTTTAAAGCCACTGTCGAGGAAGCTTTGGGTCCGATCCACGAACAGATGGTCAGAACCTTGAACGTGTTGCGAGCACAGGGTGGCCCGTTGAAGGGGGTGGAGGAGGCCCTGGTCGCAGCACGAGGCACTGCTTTGCCTCGCTGGAAGCTGAGTTTCTGTTGGTGGCGGATTGTAACAAAGGTCTGAGGTCCAAAGTGGAGGGTCTGGAGAACAGATCACCGCGGCTAATCCTCAGGTTGGTGGGCTGCCGGAGGGAGTGGAGGATTTTGCCAAATTGTTTTCTCAATTGGTGGGAGAGGATGAAGTATTCGCACCTCCGGAACTGGACAGATTCATCAGAACACATTCATCAGAGAAAGGTTCTTGGAGTGGCTGAAGAAGACTCGGAATATCGACTGGGAATGGGAACACGGTGTGGATAGATTAAGATATTGGGACTGAGCTGACCAAAAGTTGTGCGGCCATCAACCTGGCGAAGGTAGGGCAGCACGGTGGCGCAGTGGGTTAGCCCTGCTGCCTCACGGCGCCGAGGTCCCAGGTTCAATCCTGGCTCTGGGTCATTCTCCATGTGGAGTTTGCACATTCTCCCCGTGTTTGTATGGGTTTCGCCCCCGCAACCCAAAGATGTGCAGGGCAGGTGGATTGGTCACGCTAAATTGCCCCTTAATTGGAAAAAATGAATTGGGTACTCTAAATTTTTAAAAAAACATGGCGAAGGCAGTGTTGTATAAGAAGGGTGTGTGATTTGGTGTGGTGTTCCCAGCACGTTGAGGGTCACCATAGACTCAAACAACCACTTTGTGGACAGGTCTGAGCTGCCCGAGACCTTCATCAGGGAGGAGAGGTTGGTGATGAGGATTCTGTGGCACTCTGTGTCTGAAGGAGGGATGTTTGTAATTTGTATCAATGCTGCCAAGTGTCCGCCTTGTTAATTTTAGCTTTGTTGTTGGGTAATAAAAAAGGGAATTGTTACCTTTCATTCAGAGGGCAGAGAGGATGTTGATTTTTCGGGGCGATGGGAGAAGGGACGTATTGGCTGTTGCTTGTGGGGACATTGGAGGTGGACCCTGGGTGGGGGCCACTTGGCTACTGAGAGAGGGAGGGGTGGCTAGCAAATGAGAGTGGAATGGGGGGAGGGGAGAGGCTACAGTCTGTTGGGCCATGTTGGGTGGAGCGCAATAGGCCAAGCTGTTTATTTGTGGTGGGGGGATGGAGAATGTCATGATATACAGACACAGACATAATGATATACAGACAAGCTGCTGATGGACATAGAGAACAGGACATGACCAATAAGCAGGCAGGACACTGAGGGGTGGGATCTGACTATTAAAGACACGAGGCACTCACACTCCAACTCTTTCCACTGAACATCTAGAGAGTCAGTCAAGGGTGTTGTTACAATCTCACACCTCCACCACGTGAGTAACCACACTTAAGTTAGCGGAGAGTCAAACTCACAGAGAACTGTGCTAACTGTGCTATTAGTTCAATAAATCTGATTGAACTAACTTCAAGGTCTGGAGTATCTTTCTGATCTAAGCTGCATCCAGCTGCAGCCAGTGTTAGACCCGTGTACCTAACACAACAGAGAATTTGTGGCGTCAGGCAGTCTGTGGGCTAGGAAGGGAGGGTGGGGTGGGGGGGTGCGCGCAGGGGTGAGGGGGGAGCTAAGAGGGGAAGGGGGGTACTAACAGTTACCAGGGGATTTTTGATGTCTTGCAGGGGGCAAGGAGTTTTTATTTTGTCACCACCCGTGAGGTGTACTCAAGGATAGATTTATTTGTCTTGGGGTGGGGGTGTGGGGGGGGGGGGGGGGGGGGGGGGGGGACTCTGCTCGGAGTATTCAGCTATGGTCATTTTTCACCACATGCCGCATTGGAGTTGGAGTCAGGGTGGGCAGGGTGGGCGCAGCGTACGGGTTGGAGGCTGGATGTGGGTCTTTCCTGAAACCTTGGGTTTTGCATGATGATTTCCAGGTCCGTAAGGGACCGTGTGGATTGGAATGAAAACGGGATGGTCTCGCCTCTACAGTGTGAGAGGCATTAAAAGCAGTGAGAGAGGGGAGATCCTCTCGTACAAATCACACGTGGACAGGGAGAGCAGGAGGGAATGTCAGGAGTGCTGGACGAGATTCTGGGCTCAGATAGGGACTGAGCCTATCCAGGGCTGTGGGCACGCAGGAAATAACGGCAAATGCAGTTTGACCCACTACCCACCGGTTGGGTGGTGCTGCCAGCTGAGGCGCTTCGAGGGGACGGTATATGAGTACGGGGAGAAGATGAGCCGTTTATTTGCTCATCAGCTAAAGCGACAAGAGGCCGCCAGGGAAAGTGTGCAGGTACGCCGGGGGGGGGGGGGGGGGGGGGGGGGGGGTGTTGCAGGAAGGATCGGAGGTACCGATGGGGTTGGAGGAAGTCCACAGGTCCTTGGGAAAGATGCAGATGGGGGAGGTGCTGGGACCAGATGGGTTCCCGGCAGAATTCTATAGGAAGTTTGTGGATCAGCTGGCCTCGTTTGCGCTGGGCATGTTTAATGACTAATTGGCGTGGGGGTGTCGTCCGGAGGCACTGGGGCAGGGCCTCATCTCCCACTTTCTGAAGAAGGAAAGGACCCCACAGAGTGTGGGTTGTGCCACCCAATGTCTTGACATACTGTGGACGCAAAACCGTTGGCCACAGTTTTCACGTTGAGGTTGGAATCTTTAGATTTAGATTTATTGTCAGGTTTGCCGAAGTAAGGGTAGCACGGTGGCCTAGTGGTTAGCACAACCGCCTCATGGCGCTGAGGTCCCAGGTTCGATCCCGGCTCTGGGTCACTGTCCGTGTGGAGTTTGCACATTCTCCCCGTGTCTGCGTGGGTTTCGCCCCCACAACCCAAAAATGTGCAGAGTAGGTGGATTGGCCACGCTAAATTGCCCCTTAATTGGAAATTTTTTTTAAAAAGGTTTGCCGAAGTACAGTGAAAAGTATTGTTCTGCCTACAGTCCAGACCAGGGGTGGGCAAACTACGGCCCGCGGGCCGCATGCGGCCCGCCAAAGGTCTTTATGTGGCCCACCAAGTCATTAAAAAAAAAGAAAAAAAATTTTTTTTTAAATAAATTTTTTTTTTAAGGTTAATGGGGGGGGGGGCTGTTGGATTACTTACTGGTATAGGGTGGATACGTTGACTTGAGTAGGGTGATCATTGCTCGGCACAACATCGAGGGCCGAAGGGCCTGTTCTGTGCTGTACTGTTCTATGTTCTATATGAGGCGCCCAGAATCATAACCGGGTGAAGTAATTATTTTACTTAATATACTATGCGGCCCTTTAAAATTGTGAATTTCTGAATGTGGCCCTTGCACGGAAAAGTTTGCCCACCCCTGGTCTAGACAGATCGTTCCATACATAAACAAACATAAGACGTACGATAAATACATAATGTGAATATATAGAGACAGGCATCAGAGTGTGGCGCTACTCAATAGGGAAGATGTGTGAAGTGATCAGGCCAGCCCACAAGAGGGTTGTTTCGGAGTCTGGTAACAGTGGGGAAGAAGCTGTTTTTGAATCTGTTAGTGTGTTCTCAGACTTTCGTATTTCCTGCCCGATGTTGGAAGAGAGAATAACCCGGGTGGGAGGGGTCTTTGATTATGCTGCCCGCATTCCCCAGGCAGCAGGAGGTGTAGACGGAGTCGTTTTAAATAATGTTCAGAGTATCCAATTCTCTTTTTTTCCCAATGAAGGGGCAATTTAGCGTGGCCAATCCACCTACCCTGCACATCTTTGTGGGTCATGGGGGTGAGACCCACGCAGACACGGGGAGAATGTGCAAACTCCACACAGACAGTGACCCGGGGGTGGGATTGAACCCGGGACCTCGGTGCCGAGAGGCAGCAGTGCTAACCGCTATGCCACCGTGCAGCCCTTGGTGAATCTGTGTTGCCCTCCGCCCAAGGGCAGTGCGTCTGTTTGGAAATGCAGTGCTCAGATCAGACCATGGTTTAGCAAAACCCATCATCACTTCATCATAGAATTTACAGTGTAGAAGGAGGCCATTCAGCCCATCGAGTCTGCACCGGCTCCTGGAAAGAGCACCCTGCCCAAGGTTAACACCACCCTATCCCCATAACCCAGTAACCCCACCCAACACTAAGGGCAATTTTGGACACTAAGGGCAATTTATCATGGCCAACCCACCTAACCTGCACATCTTTGGACTGTGGGAGGAAACCGGAGCACCCGGAGGAAACCCACGCACACACGGGGAGGATGTGCAGACTCCGCGCAGACAGTGACCTAGGCCGGAATCGAACCTGGTACCCTGGAGCTGTTAAGCGATTGTGCTATCCACAATGCTACCGTGCTGCCATCTCTTTAGATTTCCGAGTTCCCTCTATTTAAAGGTCAACCTTCCGTGGTTATTCCAATCACCAGTCGCGATGTTGCTCTAGTTTTTAATGATTTCCGTACGCTGAGCTGGAAAGCCTTTCACTTCTCCACAGATCCTCGTCTCTTTGCTGTTTGGAAAATATCCCAAAGTATCCTTCTCAGATGCAAAGTGGATCATCTCACATTTCACCTCATCGAGCTTCATATGCCCCGATTGTTTCCAGTGACCTCTCCCGTAGCGTCCATTCACAATGAGTAAAGACAGAGCGGGTTCCAGCTGGTCAGACTCCCCGAGAATCTGACACTCACTGACCAGAATCCCACATGAAGAATGGGCAGGGAAAGGGTTGCTGGCACAGGTAGAAATAAAGGTTTGCACTCATCGAGCTCACCGCATTACCCCCCAACTTCCCTGTCCTTCTTTGTGAATAGAGTCATGTGATCTTTTCCACCCAACCTTGGGGGGGGGGGGGCATGGTGGGTACTTGGCGAAAGATCTCACCCGAAAAAAGGTACACTCGCAATGGTGCAGCTCTCCCTTAGAACTGCATTGAAGAGAAGTCAAAGCCTGCTCCAAAGACAGCGAAGAGGGATAAATGTGAGGCAATGCATTTTGGTAGGTCTGACATAGAGGGGAAATATACCGTAAATGGTATTGCTCTTAGGAATATAGAAAGTCAGAGAGATCTGGGGGTGCAGGTCCACAGATCTTTGAAGGTGGCAACACAAGTGGACAAGGTAGCCAAGAAAGCATACGGAATGCTTGCCTTCATTGGACGGGGCATCGAGTATAAAAACTGGCAAGTCATGCTGCAGTTGTATAGAACCTCAGGACGGCCGCACTTGGGAGTATTGTGCACAATTCTGGTCGCCACACTACCGGAAGGATGTGGAGGCTTTGGAGAGGATGCAGAGGAGGTTTACCAGGATGTTGCCGGGTCTGGAGGGTGTTAGCTATGCGGAGAGGCTGAATAGACTCGGACTGTTTTCATTAGAAAGACGGAGGTTGAGGGGGACCTGATAGAGGGCTACAAGATTATGAGAGGCATGGACAGAGTGGATGGGCAGACACCCTTTCCCAGGGTGGGGGGGTCAGTCACCAGGGGGCATAGGTTTAAGGTCCGTGGGGCAAAGTTTAGAGGAGATGTGCGAGGCAGGTTTTTTACGCAGAGGGTGGTGAGTGCCTGGGACGCGTTGCCAGAGGAGGTTGTGGAAGCAGATACATTAACGGCGTTCAAAAGGCATCTTGACAAACACATGGATAGGATGGGTATAGAGGGATACGGCACAAGGAAGGGCTGAGGGTTTGGCCAAGGGTGGTATCATGGCCGGTACAGGCTTGGAGGGCCGAAGGGCCTGTGCTGTATTGTTCTTTGTTCTTTATAAAGGATGGACACAATGATTGAATTCCCTGGATTGCAATGCCAAGTGTTGTCAGGCTGTGTTACAAAGTGATAGGTTTGCATCGACCCTGCAATTGATCATGGTCTACAATGACCAGATGTGAGACAGAAAGAGTTACTACCAACTCCTGCTCATGGTGTTGAATCAAGCTGAGGCTATACACTGGCCTCCATCAACCTGGGAAGGGGTTAGCCTCACTGTGACCAGCTTCTTCGCCATAGCCCCTGACACCAGGGTCTGGATTGGGCATGAGATGATTATTAAGTTTTGTAATTGGCATTGAACATGGTTACAGTACCAAATGGCTCTGATGAAAGATCACAGACTCAAAACATTTAAAAAAAATTTAGAGTACCCAATTCATTTTTTCCAACCAAGGGGAAATTTAGCGTGGCCAATCCACCTACCCTACACATCGTTTTGGGTTGTGGGGGCGAAACCCATGCGGACACGGGGAGAATGTGCAAACTCCACACGGGCAGTGACCCAGAGCCGGGATCGAACCTGGGACCTCGGCGCCGTGAGGCAGCAGTGCTAACCGCTGCGCCGCCGTGCTGCCCTTGGACTCGAAACATTAACTCAGTTTGTCTCTCAGGGTGGCACGGTGGCACAGTGGTTAGCACTGCTGCCTCACGGAGCTGAGGTCCCAGGTTCGATCCTGGCTCTGGGTCACTGTCCGTGTGGAGTTTGCACATTCTCCCCGTGTCTGCGTGGGTCTCACCCCCACAACCCAAAGATATGCAGGGTAGGGGGATTGGCCACGCTAAATTGCCCCTTAATTGGAAACATTAAAAAGAAACTGTCTCTCTGTCTGAAGGTGCTGCAGACCTGCTGAGTTCATCCAGTACTTTTCTTTTTGTTTTGATTTAAGCCCTGTGGACTTGGATACAGATCATGCACTTTGAATACTGCAATAAAACCACCACATTTTACTTGGACTTATGATTAGTCGACATGTGTGCAAGTTCCTTTGAACGTTACATTTAATTCCATCGCAGTGGACAAGAAGTGGAAAGGATTGAGGTCTGTTTGAACGTTCGGCTTTTGTTTTTGGTGCTTCAGTCAGGAACACTCTTGTTTCTGAGTCAGTGGGTTGTGGGTTTGAATCCCAATCCAAGGACATGAGCACAAAAATCCAGACTGACACTTCAGTGCTGTACTGAGGGAGTGCTGCTCTGTCAACCTTCATGTCTTTTGGATGAAACGTTAAACAGGTTTAACGTTTAACAAAAGACCCCAAGGCCACGATTTTGAAGAAAAGCAGGAGATTTCTCTGTGCTAAGTTGGCCAGTATTTATCCTGGGACCGACATCAAAAACAGACAATCGGGGCAGCACGGTGGCCTAGTGGTTAGCACAACTGCCTCACGGCGCTGAGGTCCCAGGTTCGATCCCGGCTCTGGGTCACTGTCCGTGTGGAGTTTGCACATTCTCCCCGTGTCTGCGTGGGTTTCGCCCCCACAACCCAAAGATGTGCAGAGTAGGTGGATTGGCCACACTAAATTGCCCCTTAATTGGAAAAAATAATTGGCTAATCTAAATTTATAAAAAAAAACAGACAATCTGGTTATTCATTTTATACCATATTTGGGAGCTCTCTATGAGTAAATTGGCTTCTGCATTTCTTCACATTATGACAGTGATGAAACTCCAGAAATATTCCATTGACTGTGAAGTGTCCTGGGACATGCTGAGGTCACGAGAGGAGGGATAGAAATTAAGGCTGTCTTTTCTGGGACACACTGATTGATTATCGTCTGCGTGTTGGTCGGATGTGTCTGTATCCGTTCTAAGATGCACAGTCACGCTTTAACTCACTCAATCAAATTATGATACATGCCAGCCCAGAGGTAGTCTCTGTTCTGTAAATAACTGAGGAAATGACGAGCCACCGTCATGGTGTTAATCTGCAAACAAGGATCTGGCTGTTTAATTCTTGCGTTGTCATGGCAGCCCCCATCTCCCCAGAGGTGCGATCTCCAGCCTGAAAATGAGGTGATGGACCTGTCCCAAGTGCAAACCTAGAAAGTAAATGCTCGCGGCTATTCGGCTGTGGGGGCATCACAACCACATCTGGTGTTGGATTCTCTGCGTCGGAGAGGGGGCGGAGAATGGGCGTCAACCCCGCAGTTTTGGCCAGCGCCGCTCCCGTCATTACCCGGTCCCCGGAGAATCGCTCAAGAATCGCGCGCCCGCAAACTACGTGGTGCGGGTAGGGGCCCACTGACAGAGGCTCCCCACGCGATTCTCTGCGTGCAACTGGCCGAGTTCCCGACGGCGTGGTTCTAACCACCTATTGGCCATCAGGAACTTTGTGTGAGGGGCGGGGGGATCGATCACCGGGTTGGGGGGGGGTCTCATGGACGGCCAGGCAAGCGATCGGGCGGCACCGATCTGCAGGCACGCGCCATCTCGGGGGAACCTACTTCTTCCATCACAGTCCGCGGTGCCTGTCCGGCATGTCCCACATGGCCGCTGCCATGCACATGCACGGACTCCCCACCCGTCCAGGCCTCATATCCCCAGCCGGAGCTGCGAGGAGCAATCCGGGGGCCCTGCTATTCCCCTGCAGGTAGGAGAATCACCCTGAACTTGCTTAAGGAAAGTCCAGAGTGAAACGCCAGCGTTTGTACGCTGGGCTGGAGACACAGCCCCAGGATTGGAGAATCCAGCCCCTGATCTTGTCTCACCCAGAGGGCCTGCAGGCCCTGACTGGTATTCCCCCGCCTCCCCTTACCCCGAGGGCCCATGTGTCACCCCCTCCACTTTCACTTAGCTGATATCAGCTCCCTCAGCACAGCCCCCATTACCTTGAATTGAATAATAGAACCCAGGATGAGGCCATTTAGCCCATTGTACCTGTGCTAGCTCTTTGAAACTGTTTTCTAATTAACCCCCCTCCCGTCTTCCCAGTCTTTTCCACAAAATCCTGCAATGTTTTTTTCCTCTTCAAGTATTTGACTTTTTGCCTTTTGAACGTTGGCATTGAATTTGCTTCCACCCTTTCAGGCAGCACCTTCCAGATCACAACTTTGAATCATAGAATCCCTACAGTGCAAAGGAGGCCATTCAGCCCATCGGGTCTGCACCGACCCTCTGAAAGGGCACCCTTAGCTAGGCCCAATCCCCCGCCCCATTCCCGTAACACTACCCAAACTTTTAGACACTACAGGGCAATTTAGCATGGCTAATCCACCTAACCTGCACGTCTTTGGACTGTGGGAGGAAACCGGAGCACCCGGAGGAAATCCACGCACACATGGGGAGAACGTGCAGATGCCGCACAGACAGTGACCCAAGCCGGGAATCGAACCCGTGTCGCTGGCAGTGTGAGGCAGCAGTGCTAACCCGAGTCCCTGGCACTGTGAGGCAGCAGTGTTAACCCGGGTCCCCGGCGCTGTGAGACAGCAGTGTTAGCCCGGGTCCCTGGCACTGTGAGGCAGCAGTGTTAACCCGGGTCCCTGGCACTATGAGGCAGCAGTGTTAACCCGGGTCCCTGGCACTGTGAGACAGTAGTGTTAACCCGGGTCCCTGGCGCTGTTAGACAGCAGTGTTAACCCGGGTCCCTGGCACTGTGAGACAGCAGTGTTAACCCGGGTCCCTGGCACTGTGAGACAGCAGTGTTAACCCGCGTCCCTGGCACTGTGAGGCAGCAGAGTTAACCCGGGTCCCTGGCACTGTGAGACAGCAGTGTCAACCCGGGTCCCTGGCACTGTGAGACAGCAGTGTTAACCGGGGTCCCTGGCACTGTGAGACAGCAGTGTTAACCCGGGTCCCTGGCACTGTGAGACAGCAGTGTTAACCCGGGTCCCTGGCACTGTGAGACAGCAGTGTTAACCCGGGTCCCTGGCACTGTGAGACAGCAGTGTTAACCCGGGTCCCTGGCACTGTGAGACAGCAGTGTTAACCCGGGTCCCTGGCACTGTGAGGCAGCAGTGCCAACCCGGGTCCCTGGCTCTGTGAGACAGCAGTGTTAACCCGAGTCCCTGGCTCTGTGAGACAGCAGTGTTAACGCGGGTCCCTGGCACTGTGGGCAGCAGTGTTAACCCGGGTCCCTGGCACTGTGAGACAGCAGTGTTAACCCAGGTCCCTGGCACTGTGAGGCAGCAGTGCCAACCCGGGTCCCTGGCTCTGTGAGACAGCAGTGTTAACCCGAGTCCCTGGCTCTGTGAGACAGCAGTGTTAACCCGGGTCCCTGGCACTGTGGGCAGCAGTGTTAACCCGGGTCCCTGGCACTGTGAGACAGCAGTGTTAACCCGGGTCCCTGGCTCTGTGAGACAGCACAGATTGAGATTGGAACACTTCAGAGATAGCATCAAGCAGCTGAATGGGCCCGTTTCATGTTGCAGTTTCTACGTATCTAAGAAGTGGGTCAAGGCAACACAAGCACCTCCAAGAGTATCAACTTGATCTTTGATTGATATTGCTCGTTTCTTGGCAACCAGTTGTCTGGATTCCACTGAATATTCTCCCTGTCAGATGCAAAGTGCAACTCACATGCCTGGGATGGTGGATGAGATGAACCGGATTCTTTCCTGGCAGAGGTGCATTTGAAAATGAAGAATATTTTCAAACTTCGAGAAGACATATACTTAACTTAGGAAGATCTTTATTCCTTTTTAGATTGTTCGCTTGAACTACAGGTTAAAGTCAAATTCCCTTTTTTCTTCAGTGTAGAGGGGGCTTTACTCTGTATCTAACCCCGTGCTGTACCTGTCCTGGGAGTTTTTGATGGGGACAGTGTAGAGGGAGCTTTACTCTGTATCTAACCCCGTGCTGTACCTGTCCTGGGAGTGTTTGATACGGACAGTGTAGAGGGAGCTTTACTCTGTATCTAACCCCGTGCTGTACCTGTCCTGGGAGTGTTTGATACGGACAGTGTAGAGGGAGCTTTACTCTGTATCTAACCCCGTGCTGTACCTGTCCTGGGAGTTTTTGATGGGGACAGTGTAGAGGGAGCTTTACTCTGTATCTAACCCCGTGCTGTACCTGTCCTGGGAGTGTTTGATGGGGACAGTGTAGAGGGAGCTTTACTCTGTATCTAACCCCGTGCTGTACCTGTCCTGGGAGTTTTTGAGGGGGACAGTGTAGAGAGAGCTTTACTCTGTATCTAACCCCGTGCTGTACCTGCCCTGGGAGTGTTTGATGGGGACAGTGTAGAGGGAGCTTTACTCTGTATCTAACTCCGTGCTGTACCTGTCCTGGGAGTGTTTGATGGGGACAGTGTAGAGGGAGCTTTACTCTGTATCTAACCCCGTGCTGTACCTGTCCGGGGAGATGAGCTCACAGCAAGCTTTGATTTTAAAAGCTGATTGCTTGTGAGCGGCAGAAACCTGAGAGTTTAGGATCTGCACAGTTTTGTGAGACAAGCGAAGAGCGAGTTAGAAGAGGGAACAATAAGTCTTTTCAATACGGAGAAGCTGAGGGGAGGGTGTCGAGTGTAATTCAGGGGAGTTGGGAGTGAAAAAGGAGAGACAAGTAGGTGAGTGGCAATGGTGAGTGTGAATAATAGACAATTTGTGGATCAAGAATCACACAATAAAAAGAGTTAAAAACTCAATCTTTATTTTCTTCTTACAATAACTGGTGGTCCTACAAATACAATTTAATTTTAAAAGCATGTGGGGCCAATAATTTAGCCAATTACAGTAGTACGTGATTGCTCTTTCTATACAGTCCTGTGCTGAATGCATTGTCCTGTCGGCTGTAATCCCTACTCTCCTACACTGAACATCTCTCAATCCTTGGCACCATTTCATTACCCAATGAGAAGGAAGCAAATCCAATTAAAGCCGAGTCAAGATCTTCCATCAAGAAGATCCAGCATACCCGACTCAGCGAATCACCATGTTTCATTTCAAACAGTTTATGGCAGTTGAATGTGTCCAGGGGAAAATTGTAACTGAAATCCCCCCACCCACCCATTAGGAAACACAACTTGGAGCTACCTGTCTGAATTCACTTCCATTTGAAGCCAATAGATCCCATGGGCCTGAACCTTCGAAGTTCACAGCCAGGGGGCCCCCCCGAGCTATGACCCATGGAACACAACTCAGATATTGAGAGAGGTTTTGGGAACATTCAGATGCAGAAAGAATTGTTAAATATCGACAACAAAGAGAGGAATGGGAACTGAGAGAGAGAGAGAGGGTGGGGGGGAGGGGGGAGGGGGGGGGGGGGGGGGGAGAAGAGGGGTTGTAACTGGTCCATACTGCTCTGATACCCTTCCTCATTTGCAGAGAGCTGTGAGCAAGGTGACCATGGAATGCTGTTTGCTACGGAGAGACACTGACACAAGAACAAGAAGAGGGAGGGAGACAGTTGGGGAAAGTCTAGTGTTGGGTAGCCAATAGCATCTGAAATCAGGAGCGTTAACACAAAGCCTGTAATTCGGGGCAACACTGTACTTACTGGCTCCCACTGTGTTTAATTACAACTATCCCCAGATATTCCGAGTCTTTCAGCAGGTAGCCATGGAGAGTATGGTGATGGTTGGGTGGTGGTGGGGGACACACACATTCAGAAAGTGCGTTGTGAATTGTGTGCACCAATCAAGTACATGGAAATACAATATTCCCAAATCCGGCACCGCCCCATACAATCTTTATTCAGGTGGAAAACCTATTCAGACTGTTGGAGCCGAATAATTTTACACGGGGGGAGGGGGCTAAAATAAATTAACTAAATTAAAAAGCAACCTAAATTTAATTTAGATTTAGCCAGCTAATATCTATTTTGGTACAGAGCTTTGCAGAAACGCAATATCCCTCCAACAGCCATTACGTTTCAGAATTACAGTGCAGTTGGTCAAGAAGGCAGCGTTTTATCTTTTAGTTGAATTCTTTGATGGGATCTGGCCGTTGTGAGGCCAGCATTTATTGTCCATCCCGAGTGGCCCTCGAGAAGGTGGTGGGGAGCTGCCTTCTTGCAACGCTGCAGTCCCTGTGGTGTCGGTACACCCACTGTGCTGTTAGGGAGGGAGCCCCAGCGACAGTGAAGGAACGGTCAATATAGTTCCAAGTCGGGCTGGTGAGTGACTTGGAGGGAACCTCCAGGTGGTGGGGTTCCCAGGTATCTGCTGCCCTTATCCTTCTAGATGATCGTGGCCGCAGGTTTGGAAGGTGCTGTCTGAGAGTTCCTGCAGGGCATCTTGTAGATGGTACACACCTGGCTGCCACTGTGCGTCGGTGGTGGAGGGAATGGAGGTTTGTGGATGGGGTACCAATCAAGCGGGGCTCCTGTTGTCTTATCTAACACAGAGCGTCAGCCAATGAGGGGGTGGAGTAGGTGTTGTGGTTGTGGAGTAGTATCTGGGCAGAAATAAAAGGCACAGCAAAGGGACAGAAATGAAATGAAAATCGCTTATTGTCACGAGTAGGCTTCAATGAAGTTACTGTGAAAAGCCCCTAGTCACCACATTCCGGCACCTGTCCGGGGAGGCTGTTACGGGAAGTAACTGATATAAAGAAAAGGTTGTGGTATTAATGTTTACGCCCCCTGAAGTAGTTCGCAGACAGCTACAGGTGCATCAGACACAAGTCTGTAAATGTTTCAGCAATATAATACTACATATAGAATTGCACGCCCATCCCGGTGACCCTACTCTGCCATGAAGTGCACAGATACGCTGCTGAAAAGGGGCCCAGTTCTGATGCAGCGCCTAAACAAAAAGGGTGAAGTACAAGCACAGGGGCCCTTCATTGGTGTGTCACCGAGTCCGGTGATGGGCGTGAAGCCTCAGTGTAGGGGGTTGGCGGGAGGGGAAGGCGCGGGGGGATGGGGTGAGAGGGGCCCTACTTCCCGTAGAATTTCTTGTTCAGCAGGAAGATCAACAGGTTGACATTAACCTTGGCTTTATCGAACAACTTCATCACAGCGACACCTTCATACTGGAGCTGGAGGAGGTCCTGAAAAGGGAGAGAGTACACACCCAGTTAGCACAAAGCTGGTCACATTCAGAGAGGGAAATCGCCACAGTCTGCGCTCTCAATCACAAACTAGTAACGCCTGCTGATAATTTTGAAAAATATATTTAGAGTACCCATTTTTATCCGCAATTAACGGCAGAGTCAGCACCTTCAGAAACTGTGTCCCAGTGAGAGTCAGCACCTTCAGGAACTGTGTCCCAGTGAGAGTCAGCACCTTCAGGAACTGTCCCCCAGTGAGAGTCAGCACCTTCAGGAACTGTCCCCCAGTGAGAGTCAGCACCTTCAGGAACTGTAACCCAGTGAGAGTCAGCACCTTCAGGAACTGTCCCCCAGTGAGAGTCAGCACCTTCAGGAACTGTGTCCCAGTGAGAGTCAGCACCTTCAGGAACTGTGTCCCAGTGAGAGTCAGCACCTTCAGGAACTGTCCCCCAGTGAGAGTCAGCACCTTCAGGAACTGTCTCCCAGTGAGAGTCAGCACCTTCAGGAACTGTGTCCCAGTGAGAGCACCTTCAGGAACTGTGTCCCAGTGAGAGTCAGCACCTTCAGGAACTGTATCCCAGTGAGAGTCAGCACCTTCAGGAACTGTGTCCCAGTGAGAGTCAGCACCTTCAGGAACTGTTCCCCCAGTGAGAGTCAGCACCTTCAGGAACTGTCCCCCAGTGAGAGTCAGCACCGTCAAGAACTGTCCCCCAGTGAGAGTCAGCACCTTCAGGAACTGTCCCCCAGTGAGAGTCAGCACCTTCAGGAACTGTCCCCCAGTGAGAGTCAGCACCTTCAGGAACTGTGTCCCAGTGAGAATCAGCACCTTCAGGAACTGTGTCCCAGTGAGAGTCAGCACCTTCAGGAACTGTCACCCAGTGAGAGTCAGCACCTTCAGGAACTGTGTCCCAGTGAGAGTCAGCACCTTCAGGAACTGTGTCCCAGTGAGAGTCAGCACCTTCAGGAACTGCCCCCAGTGAGAGTCAGCACCTTCAGGAACTGTCCCCCAGTGAGAGTCAGCACCTTCAGGAACTGTGTCCCAGTGAGAGTCAGCACCTTCAGGAACTGTGTCCCAGTGAGAGTCAGCACCTTCAGGAACTGTGTCCCAGTGAGAGTCAGCACCTTCAGGAACTGCCCCCCAGTGAGAGCCAGCACCATCATAATAGGTGATTATAAGGGAATGACACCAGTTTCCATTTAGCCAAGTAAAATGAACCAATGTGCTTTACCAGAGGTTATCCAATAAGATTTAACACTGAGCTACATAAAGGCAAATAATGACTTGTGACCAAAACCTCAGTAAATTTTCAATTTTTTCATTTCATTTTTCAGGATTTTTTTGAGGGCGAGAGAGATGTGGAGAGGTTTACAGAGAAAGTTCCACAGTTTATAATCCCGGCAGCTGATGGGAGTGATAGAAATTGGGGATTTGCAAAAGACAAGAACAGGAGGGGCACAGATGTGTGCGAGGGCAGTGTGGCTACTGGACCTTACAGAGGTTCAAGGCCAGGAAATGATTTGAGAACAAGGCTTCAGTCTGAAATTAGAGGTGCTGCTGGGGCAGACGCCAATGTATAGGAAGCCCTGGGCATCTCGTCAAAGTAGAGCTGTTACCTGATAGTGGAGCATGTAGGAATCCATTTGCACGCCCATAAACTTAGCCTTCACTTCAAAGTCACCCACCTCTTCTGTCGGACAAATGTCAAAGATAACATTTTTAAACCTGAAAACAGAAAGGAATTGTTTAATTAACCAACCAAATATGTAGCAGGAACATAACGAATCTGAGTTGGCTGAGAGATGCTGCATCTGCCCTGGCTCCGTGAGTTTGCCCATCTCACCTCCTGGTCACAGCCGTCCACTCAGGAGCTGCTGCACAATTTGATCTCTCAATTCACTGACCCTCCACTGGAGTGCCGAGGGAGTGATGCCCAGCCAGAATGACCCTCAGCTTGACGAACAGTTAAGCCGAGCCCCTGCCATTTATCTTTTACCATCACCTCAGCTGCTGCTATTGGGGTCGTGCTGTGCGCCGGCATCAACTGAACCTTTCAAGACCGAGATCAAAATAATGTTTGTTGGCTGGGCAGGCGATGTGCTTCAGCTGTATGATGTGGGAACTGGCTGATCCCATTGCGAGCTGCAGCGACCACATCTGCAGCAAGTGTTGGTCGCTCGAGGAATTTCGGCTCAGAGTTGATGAGCTGGTGTCTGACCTTCAGATGCTGCGGCACATCCAGAAGGGGGAGAGTTAGCGGGGCGCTTTGTTTCTGGAGGAGGTCACACCCCGTAGGTTAAGGTCAGGGACAGCAGGGTGTGACTGCGAGTGAGGCAGGCAGAGAATCCTCAATTCAGGGTCAGAGGAACCTCGGCTCTTGGCCTTGTCCAATAGGTACCAGGTACTTGCTCCCTGTGTGGATGAGGATCAGGGTTGTAGGAGGATGAGTCAGCCGACCACTGCACCGTGATAGGCCATTCAAACTGGGGGGGCAAAAAGACAAGTGGTAGTTGTTGGGGATTCTATAATTAGGGGGATTGATGGCATCTTTTGTAAGCAGGGTGGTGAGTCCCACAGGGTATGTTGCCTGCCCAGTGTCAGGGTGAGGGGCATCTCTAACCGGTTTGAAAGGATATTGGGGTGGAAGGGAGAGTATCCAGTTGTTGTGATCCACGTTGGCACAAACAACATAGGCAAGACTCGGAAAGAGGACCTGTTGGGGGATTATCAGGCACCAGGAACGAAATTAAAGAACAGGTTCTCAAGGGTTATAATCTCTGGATTACTACCCTAGCCACAAATAGGCATAGGGATGAGAAAATTAGGGAAGTAAACACGTGGCTAAAGGAGAGGTACGCGAAGGAGGGGTTTCATTGGGCAGACGCAGCATGGGTTCATGAAAGGCAGGTCATATAAGGGGCTGGTTTAGCACAGGGGTAAATCGCTGGCATTGAAAGCAGACCAAGGCAGGCCAGCAGCACTGTTCAATTCCCGTACCAGCCTCCCCGAACAGGTGCCGGAATGTGGCGACTAGGGGCTTTTCACAGTAACTTCATTTGAAGCCTACTTGTGACAGTAAGCGATTTTCATTTCATTTCATGTTTGACTAATTTAGTGTAATTCTTTGAGGACATTATGAGCGTGGTGGACAATGGGGAACCGGTGGATGTGGTACATCTGGATTTCCAGAAGGCATTCGACAAGGTGCCGCACAAAAGGCTGCTGCATAAGATAAGGATGCACGGCAGTACGGTAATGTATCAGCATGGATAGAGGATGGTTTACTGACAGAAAGCAAAGAGTGGGATAAATGGGGTTTTTTCTTGGTGGCGATCGGTGGCTAGTGATGTCCCTCAGGGATCAGTGTTGGGAACGCAATTGTTTACAATTTACACAGATGATCTGGAGTTGGGGGCCAAGTGTAATGTGTCCAAGTGTGCAGAGGTCACTGAAAGTCTGCAGAGGGATATCGGTAGTTTCAGTGAGTGGCCATGGGTCTGACGGATGGAGTTCAATGTTGGTAAATGTGAGGTCATCCATTTTGGTAGGAATAACAGCAAAATGGACTATTATTTAAATGGTAAAAAATGTCAGCATACTGCTGTGCAGAGGGACCTGGGTGTCCTTGTGCATGAATTGCAAAAAGCTGGTTTGAAGGTGCAGAGGGTAATTAGGAAGGCAAATGGAATTTTATCCTTCATTGCTAGAGGGATGGAGTTTAAAAGCAGGGAGGTTATGTTGCAGCTGTATAGGGTGTTGCTGAGGCCACACCTGGAGTATTGTGTACAGTTTTGGCCTCCTTACCTTCAGCATAGACTACTTTCTAAACGGTGAGAAAATTCATAATGCCAAAGTACAAAGGGATCTGGGAGTGCTAGTCGAGGATTCCCTAAAGGTAAACATGCAGGTTGAATCTGTGATTAAGAAAGCGAATGCAATGTTGTCATTTATCTCAAGAGGGTTGGAATATAAAAGCAGCGATGTGCTACTGAGCCTTTATAAGGCTCTGGTTAGGCCCCATTTGGAGTACTGTGTCCAGTTTTGGGCCCCACATCTCAGGAAGGACATACTGGCACTGGAGCGTGTCCAGCGGAGATTCACACGGATGATCCCTGGAATGGCGGGTCTAACATATGATGAACGGCTGAGGATCCTGGGATTGTATTCATTGGAGTTTAGAAGGTTAAGGGGAGATCTAATAGAAACTTATAAGATAATACATGGCTTAGAAAGGGTGGACGCAAATAAACTGTTTCCGTTAGGCGAGGAGACGAGGACCCGTGGGCACAGCCTTAGAATTAGAGGGGGTAAATTCAGAACAGAAATGCGGAGACATTTCTTCAGCCAGAGAGTGGTGGGCCTGTGGAATTCATTGCCGCGGAGTGCAGTGGAGGCCGGGACGCTAAATGGCTTCAAGGCAGAGATAGATAAATTCTTGATGTCGCGAGGAATTAAGGGCTACGGGGAGAATGCTGGTAGGTGGAGTTGAAATGCCCATCAGCCATGATTGAATGGCGGAGTGGACTCGATGGGCCGAATGGCCTTACTTCCACTCCTATGTCTTATGGTCTTATAGTCACAACAGGTCGTCAGGCAGAAAGGATTAAGGTTAATTTTCCAGATGTTTTTCACCTTTAAGGGTTTACCCCCTCGGATGGGGGTGGTGTTGGCATGAAGTGTCCAAACCTGATGGCCAAGTTCGATGGACCAGTCATTCGCTGTCCACGAGCTATTGGACATAAAACATTTCTCCTTCCAGTTTCTTGCACATCCCGCCCAATTCCAGAAATCACCTGATTGTTTTCTGTCCTGATTTATATTATCCCTTGTTCCACCCTTCCTTAGACTCATGACTTATTCACTCTTCTTATTCCAAACCTTCTGCCTTACCCTTCACCACCCAAATCGAATCTCTCAGAGCAACTTATTTTTTTTTCTTTTCTTAAATTTAGAGTACCCAATTCATTTTCTCCAATTAAGGGGCAATTTAGCATGGCCAATCCACCTACCCTGCACATCTTTGGGCTGTGGGGGTGAGACCCACGCAAACACGGGGAGAATGTGCAAACTCCGCACGGACAGTGACCCAGAGCCGGGATCGAACCCGGGACCTCGGCGCCGTGAGGCTGCAGTGGTAACCACTAGGCCACCGTGCTGCCCCACTCAGAGCAACTTTAATATTCTTCATCAACCTCAACAGAGGAAGGTCAAAGTCGCCTCCTTTCCAAAGCAAACCCGTGTTCCCTGGTGGGTTTGAGATAATCCTCTCACTCACTGGTTGCTGCTGAGGTCCTCAATCTCCAACAGGACTCCTTTCTCATGGAGTCGGGCTGCAGTGTATCGCTGCGATACCTGTTTGCTTTTCTTCCCCTTCACATCTGGCTTCTTCGAAACCCTATAAAATAGCATCAAAGCACAAGGGGGTGAGAAGGAACATTTCACTTCACAAACACAAAGCAACAGATCCCACCAACGTCCATATCTGACACGTTCTTCAGTAAAGAAATGAAGGGATAAGGTGGGAAGGTGGAGTTGAGGATCATCGCATCAGATCAGTCATGATCTCACTGAATGGGGGAGCAGATTCGATGGGTTGAATGGCCTATTTCTGCCCCTGTGTCTTCTGAGCTTCAAGCCTTCGGAGAGGAACACACTGTACCGAGGGCATAGAAATCAGGAGGGAAGATTTCTTCTCGACTTATTCTTGGTATTCTTAGACATTCTCCCCACATAAATGTTAGAGTACCCAAATCATTTTTCTCCAATTACGGGACAATTTAGCGTGGCCAATCCACCTACCCTGCCCATCTTTGGGTTGTGAGGGCGAAACCCACGCAGACACGGGGAGAATGTGCAAACTCCACACGGACAGTGACCCAGGACCGGGATCGAACCTGGGACCTCGGCGACGTGAGGCGGCAGAGCTAACCACTGCGCTGCCCTTGGTTTTGATTCTTATTGTCCATCTGCATTGGCCCCTCCGTAAATTACTGAGGGAGGGGGAGGGGTGTGGAATCGTCCCGAAGCCATTGGGACTGGAGTCACGTGTGGGCCTAGATAGGACAAGGGCAGCAGGTTGGGAGTTTACAACCTAGCCCAGAAATTATGGAGTTTACTCGACCACTGGATGACTAACCCAGTGTCCCACTCTCTCTCTCTCTCTCTCTCTCAGCAGGGTCAGGTACATCAATATGTGGCGATCAGCTGACACCAGGCTCACGTCTTGGAAGGCCCACAGGTTGACCAAAGTGAAGCCCGGGGGAAGGTAGTATTCCTCAGTTTTGGGAGAGAATGAGTTTCTGGGGTTTTGACGGAGTGGGGAGTCTTAATCCCGACAAAGTGACGATGAGGGGAGGAGGAGGGCAGCATGGTGGCGCAATGGTTAGCACTGCAGTCTCACGGTGCCGAGGTCCCGGGTTTGATCCCGGCTCTGGGACACTGTCCGTGTGGGGTTTGCACATTCTCCCCTGTGTCTGCGTGGGTCTCGCCCCCACAACCCAAAGATGTGCAGGGTAGGTGGATTGGCCACGCTGAATTGCCCCTTAATTGGAAAAAATTAATTGGGTACTCTAAATTTTAAAAAAAAGAAAAGCAAGATGAGGGGAGGAGGGAGTGTGCTAACGAGGGGGAGGGCGGGCTAGTTTGGAGCTTAGGGAAACCTAGAAAGCTCAGGCGTGCAGCAATCACAGAAATAGATGGAGGAGACGAAGAAGGTGATCAAGGAGCTCGGAGATGTGGAGTTTCTCTCCTCCATGACCTTGCACAACCTCCAGTTTTTCAAAGGTTGGTGTCACCTCATCAATGTTCTTCCCACTTCCTCGTGTCGTGATCAGGAACGCACCACCCAAAATTACAAACTAACAAACAAACTAAATAATTGAAGGAAAAGTATTTTTAGGGAAATGGGGTTGGGGGGGATGAGCGACTATTCGGATGGCTCTGCCAAAGGCCAGCACAGAGACAATGGGCCGAGTGGCCTCCCCTCCTGTGCTGTAATGCTCTCAGATTCTGTTCTCTCCAAGCTTGGGACTGCGTTACACTGGGAGCATCAGTAATAATTGGTCCTCAAGGCGGGGAATTTGGGGCACGTACTTTCCTTTGCTGGCAAGATTGTCCATACAGGTCTTGATGTACTGGTTGTAGTAATCGATCTGCTCTTCAAAGAAGGTCGTTTTAGAGATCAGTCCACTGTATGTCTGCTGCAGTCGCACCAGCTCCGCCTTCCGCCTCTGTCGATATCTCCGCTGGTTTCGGATGTCCTGGAGGCAGAAACAACGGGAATTTAGTTCTCCACGTGTGTGTCAATTGGTAGATGCATCGCTGCTGCACACCACGGAGCAGGAAGGTCCCAGCTTTGGAATCCTCGGCCTGTGCTGGCCTCAGGTGAGATGACACTAGCCTGATTTTGATAAATGTACAAGAGATACATGTGCATGCCGGGGTGTGTGTGTGTGTGCGGGTGGGGATGTGTGTGTTTGTGCGTGCAGGCACACAGTGGGGCTACCCATGTGTGCATTTGTCAGTGTGCACGGGAGAGCAGGTGTATGTGGGCAGGTGCAGACACGGGCGTTTGCGTGAGAGTGCGGGTGATTCTGCACGGGCATAGCCTAAGGATGTCCGAGCAGAAACAGGCTGAGCCCAAACAGCCTCACACATGGGGAACGGCCATTTGAGCGAAGCAGCAAAGGGTGGCCAACACTTCTATAAAAGGTACTTGTATTTGTACAGCGTCTTTAACGGAGAAGCTGCTTCACAGGCGTTTAAAGAGAAAGAGAGCAAGCTTGAGTGGGTTAGGATAGAAAATCAGGGGGGAGAAAACACCCAAACTTAGCTCCATCTTTTTGATAGCAGCTTCAATGGAGAGAGAAACAGAGTTAATGTTTCTTGACGATGATGTGGAGATGCCGGCGTTGGACTGGGGTGGGCACAGTAAGAAGTCTTACAACACCAGGTTAAAGTCCAATAGGTTTGTTTCAAACATGAGCTTTTGGAGCACTGCTTCCTGAGGAAGGAGCAGTGCTCCGAAAGCTCGTGTTTGAAACAAACCTGTTGGACTTTAACCTGGTGTTGTATGTTAACATGTACTAGATGCTGTGGTATGAAGAGGCAAGAGTTCAGCTCCTTTTTCACCAACGCACCTTTAATGGTTCAAACTCACTCTGCACAGAACTCTACAGATCATCACAAGCTCCAGAGTCCACCTGAAGCCCCTTTACAAATCAGTGTCAATCATTGAACACTTAACATAAATGAGACAGCTAATTGCAATGTCTCTTAACCCATTACTTAACATTGTAAGACTTCTTACTGTTTCTTGACGATGGCCTTCCATCAAAACCTATCTTTCTCATCTGGTCCATATGATCTGATTATGCTGACTCTAACAGAGGCAGGTGTTTCTATCCAGTGCGGTTAGGGGAAACTTCACAACCAGAACATTTTCATTTATTTAAAAATAGCCAGGGAGCGGACGATGTGTTTGGGGCGGGGGTGGGGGAGGAAGTGGTTTCTTTGACGCTGGTCACACAAGTTGCCTGTGCCCCAAAGGCAGATGATGGCTGGCAGACGGCTTCACAACAGACACACTGCAGTCACAAGGAGATTGTAATGAAAAAGCAAGTGTGTGTCCGTGTGTGGAGTCTAACTTGCTGCGAGGATTTAATTCTCGAACCGCAATGCGTCACCGTCCCTCAATCCTGCAGCACAGAAATCGCAGCCCCAAACAGACACTGGGGCAGATTAACGGTGGAATAAAAACCAGCCCTCTGTCTGCCTTACAAGTATTTTTAAAACTCATTCTTGAGATGTGGGTATCGAAAACAAGGGTGACATTTATTGCCCATGCCTCGTTGCTACAACTGAGCGGTTGAGGAAACCACATCAGAGACAATCACACTGATGTGGGGCTGGGGGGGGGGGGGGGGGGGGGGTCACATCCACATGCCGGACTGCGCAAGGACAGACCCCTGCCTTCAGGCAGATTAATGAAAAAAAACAAAAGACTTGGGTTTGTAACAAGCAGACAGACATCGCAAAGATCTTTGCAGTCAATGAAGTGCCTTTTCAAGTTCAGTCACGGTTGTAATTTGGGAAAGGCGGCAGTCAATTTGTACACAGCAAGATCCCACGCACAGCAACGTGAGAAATCGGCCATTCTGATCTTGACTGATACCTGTTGGGACCACGCAGGTGCACCGCCCTCCGCTCTGCTTCAGATGCTAATGCTGTGGGATCTGTTACATGCAGACGAGCGGGCAGAAGAGGCCTCTGCGTAACACCAGTGTGTGAAAGGCAATGCCTCTGAGAGCGCAGCACTCCCTCGGTATTACACTGGGAATGTCAGCCTCCATTTCTGTGCTCAGCCCCTGGAGTGGGACTTCCATATGGCTGACACTGACAACTGGCTGTGGCATCCAACACCTTCATGGTCACTTTCATTGGTGGCAGCATTTTAGTTGAAAAAAACTTACTGAACCTAATATTTATTGGGGATGACTGATACAGCCTCCAGTGACTGAGTGAGTTATTGCTCTGTCTGTTAAGCCATGTGGACCTCAGTTCAAGCCCCAGTCTGTGCCGTGTTTAGCCATATACTTTTCCAGTATTATATCCGGGAGAATCCAGGGGCAGGAATTGTGTTGATAATGTTCTTTCATGTTGAAATGTGAATATAGTAAATAGGGGTAACGCAATGGTTAGCGCTGCTGCCTCACGGCGCTGAGGACCCGGGTTCAATTCCCCGCTGGGTCACTGTCTGTGCGGAGTCTGCACGTTCTCCCCGTGTCTGTGTGGGTTTCCTCCCACAGTCCAAAGATGTGCAGGTTAGGTAGATTGGCCGTGCTAAATTATCCCTTAGTGTCCAATGATGTCCCAGTTCGGTGGGGTTGTGGGGATAGGGCAGGAGAGGGCCTGGGTAGGGTGCTCTTTCAGAGGGTCGGTACAGACTCGATGGGCTGAATGGCCTCCTTTTGCACTGCAGGGATTCTATACATGAGGGTGAAAGGAATAGGAGAACATGGTGAGATGAAGAGAGGGAGGAGGTTTGTGTGGAGCATAAACGGCAGCACAGACCACCTGGGCCGAATGGCCTGATTCTTGGCAAGATGGTGATCGGCAACATCAGCAATGAGACCCGATTGGTCTGAGCCCCACGTTACACAGCATTCCACTGCCATCTAGTGGTGCAACTAAGAACTGCTTAAAGTGACGACACCAAGTCACACACAGGTTGAGCTCACAGGGCGAGGCTGATATCCTGAACAATTAATGAAACAAACTAGACGCAGTACCGAGCGACTGCTGGATTGAGGTGCCACCTTTAGGGTGAGAGGTTAAACCAAGGCCCTGTCACGGGGGAAAATTCCTCCCTGGTGTCCCTGGCAAATATTTATCCCTCAACGAACATCAGAGAAAACAGGGTCATTGGTCATCATCACATTGCAATTAGTGGGGTCTTGCTGTGTATAAAATGGCTGCCTGTTTCCTACATCAGAACCATGACCCCATTTGAATGAGTACTTCATTTGCTGTAAAGTGCTTTTTATCGCAGCCATAGGTTGCTTGAGGCGCTATATCAATGCAAGTTTTTTGTGTGAGTGTGATAGATAGATAGAGAAATACAGCACAGAACAGGCCCTTCGGCCCACGATGTTGTGCCGAACTTTTGTCCTGGGTTAATCATAGATCATAGAATTTTGGACACTAAGGGCAATTTAGCATGGCCAATCCACCCAACCTGCACATCTTTGGACTGTGGGAGGAAACCGGAGCACCCGGAGGAAACCCACGCACACACGGGGAGGATGTGCAGACTCCACACAGACAGTGACCCAAACCGAAATCGAACCCGGGACCCTGGAGCTGTGAAGCAATTGTGCTATCCACAATGCTACCGTGCTGCCCTTAAGAACAAATTAATCTACACTCCATTATTCTACCATAATCCATGTACCTATCCAATAGCCGCTTGAAGGTCCCTAACATTTCCGACTCAACTACTTCCACAGGCAGTGCATTCCATGCCCCCACTACTCTCTGGGTAAAGAACCTACCTCTGACATCCCCCATATATCTTCCACCATTTACCTTAAATTTATGTCCCCTTGTAATGGTTTGTTCCACCTGGGGAAAAAGTCTCTGACTGTCTACTCTATCTAGTCCCCTGATCATCTTATAAACCTCTATCAAGTCGCCCCTCATCCTTCTCCGTTCTAATGAGAAAAGGCCCAGAACCCTCAACCTTTCCTCGTATGACCTACTCTCCATTCCAGGCAACATCCTGGTAAATCTCCTTTGCACCTTTTCCAAAGCTTCCACATCCTTCCTAAAATGAGGTGACCAGAACTGCACACAGTACTCCAAATGTGGCTTGACCAAGGTTTTGTACAGCTGCATCATCACCTCACGGCTCTTAATTCAATCCCGCTGCTAATGAACACTAGCACACCATAGGCCTTCTTCACAGCTCTATCCACTTGAGCGGCAACTTTCAAAGATCTATGAACATAGACCCCAAGATCTCTCTGCTCCTCGACATTGCCAAGAACCCTACCATTAACCCTGTATTCCGCATTCATATTTGTCCTTCCAAAATGGACAACTTCACACTTGTCAGGGTTAAACTCCATCTGCCACTTCTCAGCCAGCTCTGCATCCTATCTATGTCTCTTTGCAGCCGACAACAGCCCTCCTCACTATCCACAACTCCACCAATCTTCCTATCATCTGCAAATTTACTGACCCACCCATCAACTCCCTCATCCAAGTCGTTAATGAAAATCACAAACAGCAGAGGACCCAGAACTGATCCCTGCGGTACGCCACTGGTAACTGAGCTCCAGGCTGAATATTTGCCATCCACCACCACTCTCTGACTTCTATCGGTTAGCTAGTTCGTTATCCAACTGGCCAAATTTCCCACTATCCCATACCTCCTTACTTTCTGCATAAGCCTACCATGGGGAACCTTATCAAACGCCTTATTAAAATCCATGTACACTACATCCACTGATTTACCTTCATCCACATGCTTGGTCACCTCTTCAAAGAAGTCAATAAGACTTGTAAGGCAAGACCTACCCCTCACAAATCCGTGCTGACTATCCCTAATCAAGCAGTGTCTTTCCAGATACTCAGAAATCCTATCCCTCAGTACCCTTTCCATTACTTTGCCTACCACCGAGGTAAGACTAACTGGCCTGTAATTCCCAGCGTTATCCCTATTCCCTTTTTTGAACAGGGGCACTACATTCACCACTCTCCAATCCCCTGGTACCACCCCTGTTGACATCGAGGACGAAAAGATCATTGCCAACGGCCTGCAATTTCATTTCTTGTTTCCCATAGAATCCTTGGATATATCCCGTCAGGCCCGGGGGACTTGTCTATCCTCAAGTTTTTCAAAACACCCAACACATCTTCCTTCCTAACAAGTATCTCCTCGAGCTTACCAGTCTGTTTCACACTGTCCTCGCCAACAATATGGCCCCTCTCGTTTGTAAATACTGAAGAAAAGTACTTGTTCAAGACCTCTCCTATCTCTTCAGACTCAATACACAATCTCCTGCTACTGTCCTTGATCGGACCTACCCTCGCTCTAGTCATTCTCATATTTCTCACATATGTGTAAAAGGCCTTGGGGTTTTTCTTGATCCTGCCCGCCAAAGATTTTTCATGCCCTCTCTTAACTCTCCTAATCCCTTTCTTCAGTTCCCTCCTGGCTACCTTGTATCCCTCCAGCACCCTGTCTGAACCTTGTTTCCTCAGACTTACATAAGTCTCCTTCTTCCTCTTAACAAGACATTCAACCTCTCTTGTCAACCATGGTTCCCTCACTCGACCATCTCTTCCCTGCCTGACAGGGACATACATATTAAAGACACGCAGTACCTGTTCCTTGAACAAGTTCCACATTTCACTTGTGTCCTTCCCTGACAGCCTATGTTCCCAACTTATGCACTTCAATTCTTGTCTGACAGCATTGTATTTACCCTTCCCCCAATTGTAAACCTTGCCCTGTTGCACGCACCTATCCCTCTCCATTACTAAAGTGAAAGTCACAGAATTTTGGTCACCACCTCCAAAATGCTCCCCCACTAACAAATATATCACTTGCCCTGGTTCATTACCAAGTACTGAATCCAATATGGCCTCCCCTCTGGTCGGACAATCTACATACTGTGTTAGAAAAGCTTCCTGGACACACTGCACAAACACCACCCCATCCAAACTATTTGAGCTAAAGAGTTTCCACTCAATGTTTGGGAAGTTGAAGTCACCCATGACTACTACCCTGTGACTTCTGCAACTTTCCAAAATCTGTTTCTCAATCTGTTCCTCCACATCTCTGCTGCTATTGGGGGGCCTATAGAAAACTCCCAACAAGTTAACTGTTCCTTTCCTATTTCTGACTGCAACCCATATTACCTCAGTAGGCAGATCCCCCTCGAACTGCCTTTCTGCAGCTGTTATACTATCTCTAATTAACAATGCCACCCCCCCCCCCCCCCACCTCTTTTACCATCCTCCCTAATCTTGCTGAAACATCGATAACCAGGAACCTCCAATAACCATTTCTGCCCCTCTTCTATCCAAGTTTCCGTGATGGCCACCACATCGTAGTCCCAAGTACCGATCCATGCCTTAAGTTCACCCACCGTATTCCTGATGCTTCTTGCGTTGAAGTATACACACTTCAACCCATCTCCTTGCCTGCAAGTACTCTCCTTTGTCAGTGTTACCTTCCCCACTGCATCACTACGTGCTTTGGCATCCTGAATATCGGCTTCCTTAGTTGCTGGACTACAAATCCGGTTCCCATTCCCCTGCCAAATTAGTTTAAACCCTCCCGAAGACTACTAGAAAACCTCCCCCCCAGGATATTGGTGCCCCTCTGGTTCAGATGCAAACCATCCTGCTTGTACAGGTCCCACTTTCCCCAGAATGCGCTCCAATTATCCAAATACCTGAAGCCCTCCCTCCAACACCATTCCTGCAGCCACTTGTTCAACTGCACTCTCTCCCTATTCCTAGCCTCGCTATCACGTGGCACCGGCAACAAACCAGAGATGACAACTCTGTCTGTCCTGGCCTTTACCTTCCAGCCTAACTCCCTAAACTTGTTTATTACCTCCACACCCCTTTTCCTACGGCATTGGTACCAATGTGCACCACGACTTCTGGCTGCTCACCCTCCCCCTTCAGGATCCTGAAGACACGATCCGAGACATCCCTGGCCCTGGCACCCGGGAGGCAACATATCTTCCAGGAGTCTCGCTCGCGACCACAGAATCTCCTATCTATTCCCCTAACCATTGAATCTCCTATTACTATTGCTTTTCTATTCTCCCCCCTTCCCTTCTGAGCCCCAGAGCCAGACTCAATGCCAGAGACCTGGCCGCTAGGGCCTTCCCCCGGTAGGTCATCCCCCCCAACAGCATCCAAAACGGCATACTTGTTTTGAAGGGGAACGGCCACGAGGGATCCCTGCACTGTCTGCCTGTTAGTTTTATTTCCCCTAACTGTAACCCAGCTACTCTTGTCCAGTACCTTGGATGTGGCTACTCCCTGTAACTCTTCTCTATAACCCCCTCTGCCTCCCGGATGATCCAAAGTTTATCCAGCTCCAGTTCCTTAACACGGTCTCTGAGGAGCTGGAGTTGGGTGCACTTCCCGCAGGTATAGTCAGCGGGGACACCAGTGGTATCCCTCACCACCCACATCCTACAGGAGGAGCATGTAACTGCCCTAGCCTCCATCACCTCTTACTTTACAGAATTAGCTGCCCCGTAGACCAACTGGACCTCCGCCCTCTGACTCTGCTTCCAGTCAGCTGCACTCTAAACTCCTGGCTCCCTTCTCGCTCTTTGAGGAAATGTAGGAAATGAAACGTAAGGAGCACCTTACTCCCTCCTCACCCAACTCCCTCAGTCACCAAACTCTTACTGTAGCACTCAAATGCACCAAGTTCAGCACTCCCTCAGTCACCAAACTCTCACTGTAGCACTCAAATGCACCAAGTTCAGCACTCCAGTGCAAACAAAGTCAGCACTGTAGCTGGATCCTTTTTATACTGTGAATCTAGCCTCTGAAAACGGGCCTAATCCAATTAACTAATTAACAAGCTCCAGCTGCAAGTACCTACAAGTAGAACCTTGTTTACAGCCGATTTAAAATTCACCTTCTTCTAAACTAAACAGCAACTTTTAAGTTAATTATCTAAATAAAAGAAATACTAGACTTTAGATAAAAATGAACCCTTACACTCCCTCAGTCACCAAACTCTCACTGTAGCACTCAAATGCACCAAGTTCAGCACTCCAGTGTGTGTGAGGATTACTGGGTTAACACTCTCTGTGAGGCCTCCCTGACTTAAATATCCCATCTACACACAAGGCTGGTTCTTGCCCGTGAGGTCCCATGTCCCAAGGTGAATCACTGGGTGAGGCCTTACCTTGGCGACGTCGTTGATCAGGTCCTGGTACTTGTTCTGAGGGTTCACCTTCCCAAGGGTGGCCAGCTTTTTCAGACTCTGCTCGATTCTCTCTTTCTTCTCCTTCAGCGACATCTGGTTTTCCTCTGACTGAACCTGGTCCCGTTTCATCTTCTCGGGGGTTTTGGCGTCTCGAATCGTTCTCCTCTGCATCGCTCGCTGATGGTCAGTGTCCTGGGGAAAAACAAGACACCATCAGGCGTGGCTCCCTCAAACAGCCGAGGACCTGCAGCAGAAATCCTCAAACTCTTTCTCAAAGCAGAGACACGTCTACTCTGAGTTAGCACACCAACATTCCTGAGTTAGTTCTGCAGTCACAGGAACAGGAGGAGGCCATTTATCCCTCGGGTCTGTCATACTGGAACAAGAGGCCATTCTGCCCCCTGTTGCATTGGGACAGGAGGTCTTTTAGCCCCTTGGGTGGGAATAAGAGCCCATTCATTCCTTCAAACCCAGGGCATGGGAACAGAAAGATGCAGTTTGGCCATTGACCAAATCATTCATCAAATGATTCTCTTTTTTAATTACCCGATTATTTTTTTACAATATAAGGGTCAATTTAGCGTGGCCAATCCACCTACCCTGCACATCTTTGGGCTGTGGGGGTGAGACCCACGCAGACACGGGGAGAATGTACAAACTACACACGGACAATGACCCAGGGCCGGGATCGAACCTGGGACCTCGGCGCCGTGAGGCAGCAGGGCTAACCCACTGAGCCACCGTGCTGCCCCAACAAATCATTCGCAATCAAATGCAGCCCAGGGACGATTCGCCACTCACCTGTTCCGCAGAGGCCGGGGTCTCCAGGATCTCGGTCAAAGTCTCGCCAGGTTGGAATCGAATGACATCAACAATCAGTCGCTTTGTGCTGAGACAGAGGCAAAGAGAGAAGGGAGTCACTTATCAGACTGGCTACATCCCACAGGGAACAATTTGCATTGTGTTATAACCTGCCTGGCTGGGGACTAATAACAATCCCACAATCCTTTGGGAGTACGAGCTTCCCCAATGAGAGGGGGGGGGGGCGCGGAGAAATCATTAGCAGCCTCCCTGGGTAAATAGAGCTGGCCAGTTTGGAACCAGCAGAGTGAGAGAGGAGTGAGCAGCAAGGGAAGCTGCTGCTGCTGCATATATATATGTATATATTATTGTAAATAAATGTTATTTCTTTGCATCCTGAAAACTCATGCTGGATTCTCCGAGGCCCTCACAAAACATTCACATAATGTTTCAGAGTGGGAGGAGCGCAGAGACCTCGGCGGGGGCGGGGGGGGGGGGGGGGGGGGGGGATGCGGTAGTGAAGGAGTGCTGTCAGTGAGCTGTTAATCTGCTGCTCAGGTGGATGTAGGAGATTCCCCCCCCCCCCCCCGCGTGGTGCTCTTTTGAAAAGGAGCAGGCGAGATCTCCCCGGTGTCCTGGCCAACATTCATCCCTCAACCAACATCGCTAAAAATCTGATTATCTGCTCAGTATCTCGGCGCTATTCGTGGGATCTTGCTGTACACAATCTGGCCGGCATGTTTTCTCCGTTACAGCTGTGATCAGGCTTTGTGAAGTGAAGTGGCTGTGAAGTGCTGGGTGAGGTTGGGGGGGGAGGGTGTTAGTAGAAGGCGCTATAGAAATGAAAGGGATTTATTTTTCCCAATATACGTTTTACATTTTATCCACCCCAAGCTCACTTTAAAAGCAGAGTTCGGGCGTTCATCTCCTCGTCCTCTCCCCCTTGCACGTCAAATTTGTTGGTGAGGGTCAGGGACACCTCGGTCTTGGCCAGCTGCTCCTTATTCGGGTCGTGCACTCCTCCTTCACCTGTGTGGGAGGGAACGCAAAGGTCAGCTCAACATTTACCGAGTCCAACACGGAGGGTCCCCACAGATAGACTGTCAAACACGGAGCTGCAGAAGGAGGTGGTCGGGCTGGAGGATCAATAGATTATTCACAGAGGTAGGTTTTCAGCAGTGACTTAGAGGAGGAGGGGAGAGAGAGAGAGTTGGAGGGAGGGAGGGAGAGGGAGGGAGAGAGATGGAGGGAGAGGGAGGGAGGGAGAGAGTGGGGTAGAGAGAGAGAGGGGAGGGAGAGGGGCAGCAAAATAGAGAGGGGGAGGGACAGAGTGTGGTGAATGATACTGCATTGTAATTCACACTGTATTACATTGTATGGTATTATGTCCTTGTGGGCTCTGTATGTGAGCCGTTGCGCGGCTCTGCCCATAGGGGGAGATGAGGAGCTTGTACAGGGCTCCGCCCATGGCCCCTCCCACTACCGGAAGTATAATGTGCTGCAGCTGGAAGCCCTGCTCTCAGTTCCTCTGGTCGCAGGCTGGCTCAGTTGTAAGACTATTAAAACCACAGTTTACTTCCAATCGTGTCTCCAGTGAATTGATGGTCACATCAGAGAGTGGGGGAGGAAGAGAGAGGGGAGGGAGAGGGGGAGAAAAAAGGGAGAGGGAGAGAGAGGTGAGGCAGAGTGGGGGGAGGGAGAGGGAGAGAAAGGAGGGAGATAGAGAGAGGGGGAGGGAGAGAGTGGGGGAGGGAGAGAGTGGGGGGAAATGAAAATCACTTATTATCATAAGTAGGCTTCAAATGAAGTTACTGTGAAAAGCCCCCAGTCGCCACATTCCGGCAGGGAGAGAGAGAGAGAGGGGGAAGGAGAGAGAGGAGGAAGAGAGTGAGGAGAGGGAGAGAGATGGGGAGGGAGAGCGAGAGAGAAAAAAGAGGGAGAGAGAGTTGGGGAGGCAGAGAGAGGGGGAGGGAGGGGAGGGGAGGGGGAGGGAGGGGAGCGGAGGGGGAGGGAGGGGAGCGGAGGGGGAGGGAGGGGAGGGGAGGGGAGGGGGAGGGAGGGGGAGGGAGGGGAGGGGGAGGGAGGGGAGGGGGAGGGAGGGGAGGGGAGGGGGAGGGAGGGGAGGGGGAGGGAGGGGGAGGGGGAGAGAGGGGGAGGGAGGGGGAGGGGGAGAGAGGGGGAGGGAGAAAGAGGGGGGGAGGGAGAGGGGGAGGGGGAGGAGGAGGGAGAAAGAGGGGGAGCGAGGGGAGAGAGGGGGAGGGAGAGAGGGGAGAGGGAAGGGAAGGGAGGGGGAGGGAGAGAGAGGTGGAGGGAGGGGGAGAGATGGAGAGAGAGGGGGAGGGAGGGGATGGAGAGAGAGGGGGAGGGAGGGGATGGAGAGAGAGGGGGAGGGAGGGGATGGAGAGAGAGGGGGAGGGAGGGGAGGGAGAGAGAGGGGGAGGGAGGGGAGGGAGAGAGAGGGGGAGGGAGGGGAGGGAGAGAGAGGGGGAGGGGAGGGAGAGAGAGGGGGAGGGAGGGGAGGGAGAGAGAGGGGGAGGGAGGGGAGGGAGAGAGAGGGGGAGGGAGGGGAGGGAGAGAGAGGGGGAGGGAGGGGAGGGAGAGAGAGGGGGAGGGAGGGGAGGGAGAGAGAGGGGGAGGGAGGGGAGGGAGAGAGAGAGGGAGGGGAGGGAGAGAGAGAGGGAGGGGAGGGAGAGAGAGGGGGAGGGGAGGGAGAGAGAGGGGGAGGGGGAGGGAGGGGAGGGGGAGGGAGGGGAGGGGGAGGGAGAGAGGGGGGAGGGGGAGGGGGAGAGAGGGGGAGGCAGAGAGAGGGGAGGGAGGGAGAGAGGGGGAGGCAGAGAGAGGGGAGGGAGGGAGAGAGGGGGAGGCAGAGAGAGAGGAGGGAGGGAGAGGGGGGGGAGAGAGGGGGAGAGGGAGGGAGAGGGGGAGGGGGAGAGAGGGGGAGAGGGAGGGAGAGGGGGAGGGGGAGAGAGGGGGAGGGGGAGAGAGGGGGAGGGGAGAGAGGGGGAGGGGGAGAGAGGGGGAGGGGGAGAGAGGGGGAGGGGGGGAGAGAGAGAGAGAGAGAGAGTGTAAGAGAAAGATAAAGGGAGAGTAAGAGGAAGCAGGGAGAGGTTCTGTTACCCGGGGTTAGCTCCAGAGACATTGGCGCGATCTGAAATAAGATGGGGTGGATGAGGGGGGAGTGGGGGAAGAAATGTAAACTGGTACTGACCTATCAGAGACTCGATAGTGGGAACCTCACCAAGATCCTCCAGCAGCTCATGGATGGGGTCATTGTGTTCCGGAGCAATGGCGTCCTGATGATCCAGGAAAAGCTACAATCGAAGGGGAAGCAATAACTGAACACTGAAAACACACAGAGAAACAAAGGCTCGGCACTGAGGGAGTGCCGCACTGTCAGAGGGTCAGTACTGAGGGAGTGCTGCAGTGTCAGAGGGTCAGTACTGAGGGAGTGCCGCACTGTCAGAGGGTCAGTACTGAGGGAGTGCCGCACTGTCAGAGGGTCAGTACTGAGGGAGTGCTGCAGTGTCAGAGGGTCAGTACTGAGGGAGTGCTGCACTGTCAGAGGATCAGTACTGAGGGAGTGCTGCACTGTCAGAGGGTCAGTACTGAGGGAGTGCTGCACTGTCAGAGGGTCAGTACTGAGGGAGTGCCGCACTGTCAGAGGGTCAGTACTGAGGGAGTGCTGCACTGTCAGAGGGTCAGTACTGAGGGAGTGCTGCACTGTCAGAGGGTCAGTACTGAGGGAGTGCTGCACTGTCAGAGGGTCAGTACTGAGGGAGTGCGCACTGTCAGAGGGTCAGTACTGAGGGAGTGCCGCACTGTCAGAGGGTCAGTACTGAGGGAGTGCCGCACTGTCAGAGGGTCAGTACTGAGGGAGCGCTGCACTGTCAGAGGGTCAGTACTGAGGGAGTGCCGCACTGTCAGAGGGTCAGTACTGAGGGAGTGCCGCACTGTCAGAGGGACAGTACTGAGGGAGCCGCACTGTCAGAGGGTCAGTACTGAGGGAGTGCTGCACTGTCAGCGGGTCAGTACTGAGGGAGTGCCGCACTGTCAGAGGGTCAGTACTGAGGGAGCCGCACTGTCAGAGGGTCAGTACTGAGGGAGTGCCGCACTGTCAGAGGGTCAGTACTGAGGGAGTGCTGCACTGTCAGAGGGTCAGTACTGAGGGAGTGCTGCACTGTCAGAGGGTCAGTACTGAGGGAGGGCTGCACTGTCAGAGGGTCAGTACTGAGGGAGTGCTGCACTGTCAGAGGGTCAGTGCTGAGGGAGTGCCGCACTGTCAGAGGGTCAGTACTGAGGGAGTGCCGCACTGTCAGAGGGTCAGTGCTGAGGGAGTGCCGCACTGTCAGAGGGTCAGTACTGAGGGAGTGCCGCACTTTGGAGTGAACTCACCGTGTGAGTGTTGATGATCTCGCCGATGGAAATGTAAATCACCGGCTTCGTTAGGGTCACCAGGTCGGAGTATTCATCGACATTAAACCGGTCCTCAAGCTCCGGCACTTCACAGGCAGCCTGGAAAAACCGTCTGGAAGAATGGGAGAGAGAGAGGGAGAGAGGGGGGACAGGGAGAGAGAGAGAGAGGGAGAAAGAGAGGGAGAGAGAGAGAGAGGGGAGAGGGAAAAAGAGAGAGAGAGGGGACAGGGAGAGGGAGAGAGAAATTCACAATTTTATCACTGCTGACCATTGGGAGCCCTGTCTTCAGCAAATGGAACCCGGAATTAGAATGTAGAACATACAGTGCAGAAGGAAGCCATTCGGCCCATCGAGTCTGCACCGACCTACTGAAGCCCTCACTTCCACCCTATCCCCGTGACCCAATAACCCCTCCTAACCTTTTTGGATACTAAGGGTAATTTATCATGGCCAATCCACCTAACCTGCACCTGGCCGTGATAAATTGTCCTTAGTGTCCAAAATTGCCCTTAGTGTTGGGTGGGGTTACTGGGTTATGGGGGATAGGGTGGAGGTGTTGACCTTGGGTAGGGTGGTCTTTCCAAGAGCCGGTGCAGACTCGATGGGCCAAATGGCCTCCTTCTGCACTGTAAATTCTATGTAAAAAAAATTTGTCCTCATGTCGACTTTGTGATTTGCCATCTAATTTACATTCCTGTGGTACCTCGTGGGACATTTCACGACTATGTAGTCGATATATAAATGCAATCTTTCTTAACTATTCATTTACGGGATGTGGACGTCACTGGGCAAGGTCAGCATTTGTTGCCCATCCCTAAATGCCCCTGAAGTGAGTGGCTTGCTCGGCCTGAGAGGGAGGCAGTTCAGAGTCAGCCACATGTGGGTCTGGAGTCACATGTAGGCCAGGCCGGGTAAAGACGGCAGATTTCCCTCCCTAAAGGACATTCGTGACCAGAAGCGGTTTTGACAGCAAAAAATATTAGACTTTCAAAGTCACCATTCTGAACATTCGAAACACAAGAAGTAGACCATTCGGCCCCTCAAGCTTGCTCCGTCATCCAATGACTGGTCTGTTTGTGTTTCCAGTCCCACATTCTCATCTATCCCGATAACCTTGTCAATAGCATTCAGGATCTTACGCACTTCAATCAAGTCACCCCCTCACTCTTCTAAACTCTGTGGAAACCAGTCCAATTGTCTAACCTTTCCTCACAAGACAACCCACCCGCTCCAGGTATCAATCTAGTAATAATCCTCTGAACTGCCTCAAACGCATTTCCATCCTTCCTCAAACAAGATAAGCCAAAACTGAACAGTATTTGAGATGGGGTCTCATCAATGCCCTGTGGAACTGAAGCATCGCATACTTATTATGCTGGATGGAGGTATTTCAGATATATTGTGCTGTGTGCATTTGCTGCAGTAAGGGTTAAAAGCCCGGGTTAGAGTGTGTTTGACTGCCGCAGTCATGATTTTTAAAATCCTGGTTTGCGAAACAGCCAGGCTTTGTGACGACAAGAGGTACAATTAAAGCATCTCAAACATTGGGCTAATGGTATTCTGTTTGCATGAAGAAGGCTCCGTGGGGACTAAGTAATTGAAGGTATCAGGCGCGATCTAATCAAATTGCAACATAGTCCAAGGATGTGCGTGTTTCCCGGTGATGATAGCGGCAGGAAACACCACACTATCTACTTGTTTCAGATGGTTGATGTCACGAGTTTGGAAGGTGCTGTTGAAGGAGGCTTGCGATGTACACTGTTGTGTTTGAATGTTGAATTTATTGATGTGAAAACCTGCTGAATTGCGACAGACACTGTGGGCAGGAGTGTCCGGTTCAGTCCAAAGGCAGCGGGCTTTTGTCCGCCTTCCGAAGTTTCCGGTCCCACAAGGGCTGATTCCTGCTGTGGGCATGATTGGAAAGTCCTTGCCCAATATCCAAATGGGAAGTTGATCGTCACAAGGGAAGATTGGTGCGTTGGGCGAGGGACTGAGTGAGGGGGGGGTTTGGTTGTGGTTTTGTGCCCTGGCCGTGCTGCAGTGGGAAGGAGAGACAGTCATTTACCTGAACTTCATGTGAGCCTGAGAGAGGTAATCGTTCACCGAGCCCAGGTGGCAATTTTCCTTGTCGAACAGTTTACTGGAGGCGGCGTGCTGCAAGACCTTAGCAATGGATCCCAGGTTCCTCCTCTGATCCGTGGTCAGGCCTCCACCACCAGCAGAGATGTCGATGATATCGAAAGCATCAGGAGCCACGATGGCAGGGTTCATGTAACGGTAGTACAGCAGGTTGCCGATAATCTGAAACCATCAAATCCACCAATCACAACAAAAGAAAAGGCTTCAAAGAAGTGACAACCTCCCGCCCCCGCCTCAAATCTCCCGGGGAGTTAAAAAAGTTGGAATAATCTGTACACGGTGAAAGTAGGGGTGAGCTATCGGTGATAGAGTACACAAGATGGTGGTGGGTGGGGTGCAAGAGAGGGGGGAGGGCAGGACACAGTGGGGGAGGGGTAAAGAAGAGTATACGCACAGGTTGCTCCAGGAGAAATGCCAGTCACAGAGAGGTTCACCTCAGTAGAAAACGGGGTTAGAAACCACACCTCTGAAGGTAGGAAAAGAAGAATTTCCACTGTCCGCTTGAAGCTCAGTTCGAAGAAATCAGAAAGGAGAGAAATCGAAAGCCTTGAAACAGAAGAGGGAAGATAAGCAGCGTGGAATCAGAGTTATCAAAGTTAGAAAAAATATCAGATTTACTTCACGATGTGGGACTGGACTGGGAATCTCAGTCACTCGGTCCCAAAGTGGGCGGCCACTGGCAAAGCCCAGTGACATTTACCGATATCTATTCCAACCTGACGACAGCTGGAAGTAAGGAAAGAGTTCCTGTCAACAGGTTTACATCATTTAAGGGTCAGTATTTAAAGGCACAGTGCAGGAGGAGGCTATTTGGGTCTGTGCAGGCTCCTTGAATGAGATGTCCGACCATCCCATTCCCCTCAGACCCGTCACGAATCGCTCTACAGCCACCAAACTTCAGTCGTTGTGACTGTTCCTCCCTCCCTTTCCTGATGGGTGCAGGCTCACTCTCCGCCACTGTTATCATCCGTCCTCTTGTCACTCACATGATGACCATTCTTGAGTGAAGTAAGGCAGTGCGCGCTGATGGGACAGTCAACTGTGGTCAGCATCGCATCAGAGTCCTTTTTTATTCCTCACCTGACAACCCTCCCCCCACAATTTTCAGATCGGAGATCACTCGGTGGCCACTCAGGAGCAGGAACCCTGGCTGAGGGGCATTAAGGTGAGTGGGTGGCATCTCTTAGGAAGAGGAGTCGGCCATCCAGCTGCTGAAATGTATCCCGCCGTTACATGAGATCATGGCTAATCTGCTCCCAAACTCCACATCCACCAACCCCCCCCCCCCCCCCCCCCCCCCCGTTCCGGATTTCCACTCCCCTGTGTGTAGAGGAGTGTTTCCTGGCATCGCGCCCAAACAATCCATCTCTCAGTTGAAGGCTGGGTTCTCTCTCCACCAGAGAAAATAATTCATCTCGAATTACCCTATTAAACTCTTTTGTCATTTTTTAAAAAAGAAAATATTTGATTGAGGTATTTATAATTTTAACAATTTTAAACATCAAATTTCAACAAAAACACAATATAACCTAACAAACTCCCCCAGGCACAAACCCCAGCCAACATGGCTTACACAAATAGTGCTACCCTCCCCAGCCAACCCTCCATTGGTTCTTCTATCCTTACTCGTCTCTCCCATGCCTCCCCTCCCTCCTCCTTGCTGACAGCTTAATGGCTGCCACCTCCGAGCGAACCCCTGCGACCAGCCCCTCCAGGCACATTTTCTCGAGTCTGAGAAACCCGTCATGTCGCTAACCCACACCCCCGACCTCGGGGGCTCCGAGTCCCTGCATCCCAGTAAGATCCGTCTCCAGGCCGCCAGGGAGGCAAAGGCCAGAACGTCGGCCTCTCTCACCCCCTGGGCTCCCGGGCCTTCCCACACACCAAAGATCGCCACCTCTGGACTCGGGGCCCACCCTCACTTTTAAGACCCCTGACGTGACGTCAGCAAATCCCTGCCAGAAACCCCTCAGCCTCGGACACGCCCAAAACATGTGGGCGTGGATCACAGGACCCCAATGTAACCATCCCGAGGGCCGGTCTGAGACCGAATGCTGTTACTCCGGACACACATCACCAACCCCACAGCCCAAGGCCAGTTCATTCAGCGCACACTGAGCCGGTATGTGTAAAATAATCCCGTTCTATCCGGTGCGAAAGGCTTGCAGGGTTTGAGGATCAGGTTGGACATTTTTGCCCAGACTCAAGGCCATTTGTAAACGAGGATCCAGCGGACATAATGTAACCTGGCGCCTACCTTAATAAGCTCATCATCCGTGGCATCGGGAAACTTCTCATGCAGGGAATCCTTCAACACTTTAGCGATGAGCCGCATACCGTACCTGCAAGGGTGAGGGGGGAGGGGAAACATGGTGAATGAAGAGGGTGGGAGCTGGGTGAATCACACTGTGACTACAGCTCAAACTGTGGGGTAGCCAGGGTCCAGTACGGTGCAGCATTATCACTGTGGGCCCAGCCAAGAAATCATCACACTCCACCCACTGTAACCATGGGAAACATACACACCATTCCCGGTCCTTGCGAAAGCCTTTCACGAATGTAGCATTTATTCCTAATTGCCCCCTGAGAGGGTGGTGGTCAGCTGCCTTGTTGAATACTGATTATTATTATTCACGCACAATAATTATGAATGTCAGAATATTAAAAGGGGACTGGGTTAATTTGGAAGGTATCAAGGTCGTGAACAATCCCAGTCACAAGATCACTTTGGCTAAAAGCAGCGGAGAAATGCTTCACTCGAGCAGGTGTGACTTCAACAGGGGTGTGGTCAACGCTGATGGGGGAACATCCTATTGATTGTAAATTGGGGATTTTATCGATAGTGGAGAGTGTACATGGGGCTGCGGGAGGGGATTAAATGGGTGGGTGGAGTCAGTGATAGGGGAGAGTGTACATGGGGCTGCGGGAGGGGATTAAATGGGTGGGTAGAGTCAGTGATAGGGGAGAGTGTACATGGGGGTGTGGGAGGGGGTGGGGAGAGTCAGTGATAGGGGGAGAGTGTACATGGGGATGTGGGAGGGGGTGGGTAGAGTCAGTGATAGGGGAGGGTGTACATGGGGGTGTGGGAGGGGGTGGGTAGTCAGTGATAGGGGGGAGTGTACATGGGGGTGTGGGAGGGGGTGGGTAGAGTCAGTGATAGGGGAGGGTGTACATGGGGGTGTGGGAGGGGGTGGGTAGTCAGTGATAGGGGAGAGTGTACATGGGGATGTGGGAGGGGATTAAATGGGTGGGTAGAGTCAGTGATAGGGGAGGGTGTACATGGGGGTGTGGGAGGGGGTGGGTAGTCAGTGATAGGGGGGAGTGTACATGGGGATGTGGGAGGGGGTGGGGTAGAGTCAGTGATAGGGGAGAGTGTACATGGGGATGTGGGAGGGGCTGGGTAGAGTCAGTGATAGGGGAGAGTGTACATGGGGAGTGGGAGGGTGTGGGTAGTCAGTGATAGGGGAGAGTGTACATGGGGATGTGGGAGGGGGTGGGTAGAGTCAGTGATAGGGGAGAGTGTACATGGGGGTGTGGGAGGGGAGTGAATGGGTGGGTAGAGTCAGTGATAGGGGAGTGTGTACATGGGGAGTGGGAGGGGGTGGGTAGAGTCAGTGATAGGGGAGAGTGTACATGGGGGTGTGGGAGGGGAGTGAATGGGTGGGTAGAGTCAGTGATAGGGGAGTGTGTACATGGGGAGTGGGAGGGGGTGGGTAGTCAGTGATAGGGGAGAGTGTACATGGGGATGTGGGAGGGGGTGGGTAGAGTCAGTGATAGGGGAGAGTGTACATGGGGATGTGGGAGGGGGTGGGTAGAGTCAGTGATAGGGGAGAGTGTACATGGGGAGTGGGAGGGGGTGGGTAGTCAGTGATAGGGGAGAGTGTACATGGGGGTGTGGGAGGGGAGTGAATGGGTGGGTAGAGTCAGTGATGGGGAGAGTGTACATGGGGATGTGGGAGGGGGTGGGTAGTCAGTGATAGGGGAGAGTGTACATGGGGATGTGGGAGGGGGTGGGTAGAGTCAGTGATAGGGGAGAGTGTACATGGGGATGTGGGAGGGGGTGGGTAGAGTCAGTGATAGGGGAGAGTGTACATGGGGAGTGGGAGGGGGTGGGTAGTCAGTGATAGGGGAGAGTGTACATGGGGATGTGGGAGGGGGTGGGTAGAGTCAGTGATAGGGGAGAGTGTACATGGGGTGTGGGAGGGGAGTGAATGGGTGGGTAGAGTCAGTGATAGGGGAGTGTGTACATGGGGAGTGGGAGGGGGTGGGTAGAGTCAGTGATAGGGGAGAGTGTACATGGGGGTGTGGGAGGGGAGTGAATGGGTGGGTAGAGTCAGTGATAGGGGAGTGTGTACATGGGGAGTGGGAGGGGGTGGGTAGAGTCAGTGATAGGGGAGAGTGTACATGGGGATGTGGGAGGGGGTGGGTAGAGTCAGTGATAGGGGAGAGTGTACATGGGGATGTGGGAGGGGATGGGTAGAGTCAGTGATAGGGGAGTGTGTACATGGGGAGTGGGAGGGGGTGGGTAGAGTCAGTGATAGGGGAGAGTGTACATGGGGTGTGGGAGGGGAGTGAATGGGTGGGTAGAGTCAGTGATAGGGGAGTGTGTACATGGGGAGTGGGAGGGGGTGGGTAGTCAGTGATAGGGGAGAGTGTACATGGGGATGTGGGAGGGGGTGGGTAGAGTCAGTGATAGGGAGAGTGTACATGGGGATGTGGGAGGGGGTGGGTAGAGTCAGTGATAGGGAGAGTGTACATGGGGAGTGGGAGGGGGTGGGTAGTCAGTGATAGGGGAGAGTGTACATGGGGGTGTGGGAGGGGAGTGAATGGGTGGGTAGAGTCAGTGATGGGGAGAGTGTACATGGGGATGTGGGAGGGGGTGGGTAGTCAGTGATAGGGGAGAGTGTACATGGGGATGTGGGAGGGGGTGGGTAGAGTCAGTGATAGGGGAGAGTGTACATGGGGGTGTGGGAGGGGAGTGAATGGGTGGGTAGAGTCAGTGATAGGGGAGTGTGTACATGGGGAGTGGGAGGGGGTGGGTAGAGTCAGTGATAGGGGAGAGTGTACATGGGGGTGTGGGAGGGGAGTGAATGGGTGGGTAGAGTCAGTGATAGGGGAGAGTGTATATGGGGGTGTGGGAGGGGGTGGGTAGAGTCAGTGATAGGGGAGGGTGTACATGGGGGTGTGGGAGGGGAGTGAATGGGTGGGTAGAGTCAGTGATCGGGGAGAGTGTACATGGGGATGTGGGAGGGGGTGGGTAGAGTCAGTGATAGGGGAGAGTGTACATGGGGATGTGGGAGGGGGTGGGTAGAGTCAGTGATAGGGGAGAGTGTACATGGGGCTGTGGGAGGGGGTGGGTAGAGTCAGTGATAGGGGAGGGTGTACATAATAATAATCTTTATTAGTGTCACAAGTAGGCTGACATTAACACTGCAATGAAGTTACTGTGTAAAGCCCCTAGTCGCCACATTCCAGCGCCTGTTCAGGTACACAGAGGGAGAATTCAGAATGTCCAATTCGCCTAACAACACGTCTTTCGGGACTTGTGGGAGGAAACCGGAGCACCCGGAGGAAACCCACACAGACACGGGGAGAACGTGCAGACTCCGCACAGACAGTGATCCTCGCCGGGAATCGGAATGTGGAACACGAGCACTTACGGGATTTTATCCACTGATGTGACAATGGCTGACAGGAATTTGTCGGTGATAGCTCTCATGTTCTTGATGGACGTGTCAAGTCTGAGTTTCACCTCTTCGTGACTCAGTGCCTGGTCTGGTGTTACATCGTATGGGAGTTTACTGAAAATAGAAATGTGGACACATCAGATATTAGTCAGACGACCAAAGAGGTGATTGCTACGTAGAATCAGTAACGTAAACCCACTTTGGAATCTCAGCCGTTTCATTTGAAACGGGAAGAAAACGGAGAGCAGTTAATTTTCCAGCAAGCACCCTCCTTTAATCTGGCCCAGTTATTATTATAGTTGGCGCTGGGAGCTTTGACTTCAATGCACAGCGCAGGACCTGAAGTCAGTGTCAGAGAATCCTGCATTGAACATGGGGCCAGCCTTAGTTCAGGCTCCATTTTAGGCCTCGTCTTCCTGTTGAGTGAAAGAAATAATTTGCATTTGTATAGCACCCTCCGTGACCTCAGGTGATCCCAATGTGGTTTACAGCCAATGAAGGACACTTTGAAGTGCAGTCACTGTTGTAATGTAGAAAACATGGCAGCCATTTATACACAGCAAGATCCCACAGACAGCAATGTGATGATGACCGGATATCCCATTTAGTGATATGGAGGGATAGATATTGGCCGGCACAATGGAGAAAACACCCCTGCTCTTCGAAAGAATGCCACGGGAAAGAGCAGATAGGGGCTCGATTTAACAACTAATCTGGAAGATGTCACCTCTGACAGTGCAGCACTCCCTCAGTACTGACCCTCTGACAGTGCAGCACTCCCTCAGTACTGACCCTCTGACAGTGCGGCTCTCCCTCAGTACTGACCCTCTGACAGTGCAGCGCTCCCTCAGTACTGACCCTCTGACAGTGCGGCACTCCCTCAGTACTGACCCTCTGACAGTGCAGCACTCCCTCAGTACTGAGCCTCTGACAGTGCAGCACTCCCTCAGTACTGACCCTCTGACAGTGCAGCACTCCCTCAGTCCTGACCCCCTGACAGTGCAGCACTCCCTCAGTACTGACCCTCTGTCAGTGCGGCACTCCCTCAGTACTGAGCCTCTGACAGTGCAGCACTCCCTCAGTACTGACCCTCTGACAGTGCAGCACTCCCTCAGTCCTGACCCCCTGACAGTGCAGCACTCCCTCAGTACTGACCCTCTGACAGTGCGGCACTCCCTCAGTACTGACCCTCTGACAGTGCAGCACTCCCTCAGTACTGACACACTGACAGTGCAGCACTCCCTCAGTACTGACCCTCTGACAGTGCAGCACTCCCTCAGTACTGACCCTCTGACAGTGCAGCACTCCCTCAGTACTGACCCTCTGACAGTGCAGCACTCCCTCAGTACTGACCCTCTGACAGTGCAGCGCTCCCTCAGTACTGACCCTCTGACAGTGCGGCACTCCCTCAGTACTGACCCTCTGACAGTGCGGCACTCCCTCAGTACTGACCCTCTGACACCCCCTCAGTCCTGACCCCCTGACAGTGCAGCACTCCCTCAGTACTGACCCTCTGACAGTGCGGCACTCCCTCAGCACCGCACTGGAGTGTCAGCCTGGATTCTCTTTAGTATGAATAAAATCCACAATTTTCTGACTCGGAGGGAAGAGAGCAGCCCAATGAGTCGCACTGAGATGGATGGTGATTGCTCATTGAAGATGAGCACCGACGTCTCGCAAAGTCTTTCCAACATGACGGAGTTTGGTGATGCTCCAACCCCAGGGGGCACGTGAGCCCCACCAGGAGGTGCAGAGCCTGTGATGTTCAGGTCAGCAAAGTCGCAGAGTCTCAGCCCAAACACACAGTGTGCGGATTCACCCAGGCCTGAAAGTGCAGAACTCCGGGAATATCAGCAAGTCCTGGAAACACTTCAGGGAGCGTCAGTAAATGAAGGGGAATGAGGGCTCCCGCCCGTGGGAGGGACAGCGAGGGCCGGGCAGAAGGGGCAAGCGGGGGTGTGTGGAGGGAGCGGTGCAGCAGTGGAAAGGGCAGCTCCCCGAGCGGTACGCAGGGAGAGTGCTGGAGTCACCTCACCGTCGCCGCACGCAGGCACAAACCAATATTGGCATCAGTCAAAGGGTAAACTCCAAATCAATAGACGAAACTACAGAGTGTGAAACAAATGTGCACATCGAATGGAAGCTGTTTGACACCAGGAGTTAGTGTTCCAACATTGCTCACCTGATCACAGTACGGGGAACAGACAAAGTCCTTGTTCACCTCACTGGTGTCTGGTGTCGACACGGAATGTCTGCCTTTGTACAGAGTCACTTAATTCAATAACTAAATGCTTTGGGGCACTTGGCTGATTTGAACAATGTTGTGTCAGGATACATTTCCTTCTTTCTCGGTGGTCACATTGTGATCCAGAAAGATGAGGTGTTGGGCGTCTTGAAAAATATTAAGGTGGATAAGTCCCCAGGGCCTGATGGGATCTACCCCAGAATACTGAAGGAGGCTAGAGAGGAAATTGCTGAGGCCTTGACAGAAATCTTTGGATCCTCACTGTCTACAGCTGATGTCCTGGAGGACTGGAGAATCACCAATGTTGTTCCTTTGTTTAAGAAGGGTAGCAAAGATAATCCAGGGAACTACAGGCCAGTGAGTCTTACATCAGTGGTAGGGGGAGAGAATTCTTTGAGACAGGATCTATTCCCATTTGGAAGCAAGTGGTCATATTAGTGAGAGGCAGCACGGTTTTGTGAAGGGGGGGTCGTGTCTCACTAACTTGATAGAGTTTTTCGAGGAGGTCACAAAGATGATTGATGCAGGTAGGGCAGTGGGTGTTGTCTATATGGACTTCAGTAAGGCCTTTGACAAGGTCCCTCATGGCAGACTGGTACAAAAGGTGAAGTCACACGGGATCAGGGGTGAGCTGGCAAGGTGGATACAGAATTGGCTAGGTCATAGAAGGCAGAGAGTAGCAATGGAAGGGTGCTTTTCTGATTGGAGGGCTGTGACTAGTGGTGTTCCGCAGGGATCAGTGCTGGGACCTTTGCTGTTCGTAGTATATATAAATGATTTGGAGGAAAATGTAACTGGTCTGATTAGTAAGTTTGCAGACGACACAAAGGTCGGTGGAATTGCGGATAGCGATGAGGACTGTCAGAGGATACAGCAGGATTTAGATCGTTTGGAGACTTGGGCGGCGAGATGGCAGATGGAGTTTAATCCGGAAAAATGTGAGGCAATGAATTTTGGAAGGTCTAATACAGGTAGGGAATATACAGTGAATGGTAGAACCCTCAAGAGTATTGACAGTCAGAGAGATCTAGGTGTACAGGTCCACAGGTCACTGAAAGGGGCAACACAGGTGGAGAAGGTAGTCAAGAAGGTATATGGCATGCTTACCTTCATTGGCCGGGGCATTGAGTATAAAAATTGGCAAGTCATGTTGCAGCTGTATAGAACCTTAGTTTGGCCACACTTGGAGTATAGTGTTCAATTCTGGTTGCCACACTACCAGAAGGATGTGGAGGCTTTAGAGAGGGCGCAGGAGAGATTTACCAGGATGTTGCCTGGTATGGAGGGCATTAGCTATGAGGAGAGGTTGGATAAACTTGGTTTGTTGTCACTGGAACGACGGAGGTTGAGGGGCGACCTGATAGAGGTCTACAAAATTATGAGGGGCATAGACAGAGTGGATAGTCAGAGACTTTTCCCCAGGGTTGAGGGGTCAATTACTAGGGGGCATAGGTTTAAGGTGCGAGGGGCAAGGTTTAGAGGAGATGTACAAGGTAAGTTTTTTTTACACAGAAGGTAGTGGGTGCCTGGAACTCGCTGCCGGAGGAGGTGGTGGAAGCAGGGACGATAGTGACGTTTAAGGGGCATCTTGACAAATACATGAATAGGATGGGAATAGAGGGATACGGACCTCGGAAGTGTAGGAGATATTAGTTTAGACGGGCAGCATGGTCAGCGCAGGCTTGGAGGGCCGAAGGGCCTGTTCCTGTGCTGTACTTTTCTTTGGTCCTCGTACTTCCTCCCTGAACGATCAACGCAACAATCCCTGTTCCCTGATACATTATCTCAGATCACTGCTGTAATCAATGGGACAGAGCACTTGAGACAACATGTGAACCATATACCCTCAGGCCAGAAAGCCTGGGACTGTAAAAACAGCACAGCCCCTGTCTGAGACAGACTGGTACAAACCACCCCCCCCCCCCCCCCCCCCCCCGGCCCCTCAATTGGGAAACTGCCCCAGTGGCTGGTTAGGTTTGGAATTCTCCATCCCAGAGCCCGGGAGAGACTGGACCATTGAATGTAATCAAAACTGAGTTACACAGATTTTTGCTGGACAAGAGGCTCAAAGGTTAGTGTGGGCAGACAGGGGAGTGGAATTAAGACAACAAAGCAGAACAGCCGTGACCTTACTGAATGGTGTAGCAGACCCGATGGGCCAAATGGCCTGCTCCTGCGCGGGTGGAGTCAACACTCTTTCCTGCAATGGCAGATCAGGGATTTCCATAAACTCTGATGTACATCTCCTTTCCTCAGCCTCTCCTCTCTCATTACCCTGGGAGCCCCTTCCCCAGCTCTCTGATGTCCCCCATCACCTGGACTCACACCACTCAGACTAGAGTTGGGAGCAGCATTGTTGAAGGGGGCAAATGAGGTATTATCTTCGCGGAGGGGGTCTCTCCATGTGTGTGGAGCAGCACAGGTAGGTTACAGACCGTACGTCTCGCTATGTGTTGTACACCCTCCTTTACCTGGCCTCTCCTGTCTGAGACTCCATCTGATTCACCCAGGCCTTGTAAATATCCACAGGGTCGGTCTTGATGTTCATCGATCGCTCCTCAATGATCTCCTTGACAACGGGTGCCAGGATCTGTCGGAGAGCGTTCTGCCCCCGCGCCCCACGATTGAAGCTGACCACCATCTTAATAACCGTGGGGTTTCCCGTGATGATCTCATGAAGCTGATCCACCTTTGACCTGCGGAAAGTAGTGAACATGTTAGGGTCAGAATGGCTGAGACCAAATGTCCTACACACAGCGTACATACACAGACACGTGTACACATAGAGTCCATATACACCCAACTGCGGGAGGCAATGGTACACTGATACTGTCACTGGACTGGATTCAGGGTAATGGTCTGGCGGTCCATAAGAACTAGGAGCAGGAGTCAGCCATCTGGCCCCTCGAGCCTGCTCCGCCATTCAATGAGATCATGGCTGATCTTTTGTGGACTCAGCTCCACATACCCGCCCGCTCACTGTAACCCTCAATCCCTTTACTGTTCATAAATCTATCTATATTTGCCTTAAAAACATTCAACGAGGTCACCCCAACTGCTTCACTGGGCAGGGAATTCCAGATTCACAATCCTTTGGGTGAAGAAGTTCCTCCTCAACTCAGTCCTAAATCTGCTCCCTGTTATTTTGAGGCTATGCCCCCTAGTTCTAGCTTCACCTGCCAGTGGAAACAACCTCCCTGTTTCTATCTTAACTATTCCCTTCATAACCGTATATATTTCTACAAGATTTCCCCCCCACATTCTTCTAAATTCTAATGAGTACAGTCCCAGTCTACTCAATCTCCCCTCATAAGGCAAACCTCTCAACTCTGGAATCAACCGAGTGAATCTCCTCTGCACCCCCTCCTGTGCCAGTACGACCTCTCTCAAGGAAGGAGACCAAAACTGTCCACAGTACTCCAGGTGTGGCCTCACCAGCACCCTATACAGCTGCAGCATAACTTCTCTGCTTTTAAACTCCATCCCTCTAGCAATAAAGGACAACATTCCAGATAAAAGCTCGCCATAGCAGATGGTGAAATTTGAATTCAATGAAAATTCTTGAATTAAAAGTCTCATGATTGTTGTAAAAACTCACCTGGATCACGAATGTCCCCCCTTCAGGGAAGGAAATCTGCCAATCTCACCCGGCCTGGCCTACATGTGACTCCAGACCCACAGCAATGCGGTTGACTATTAAGTGCCCTCTGAAATGGCCGAGCCAGCCACTCACTTCAAGGGCAACAACTGATGGTCCAGTCACATCCCGTGAATGAATTAAAGAATCCCGATCACCGACCCTTTTGAGGAAAGTCTGATCCTGTTCCTAAGAACATAAACAAATTCCTGTCCATCTATCCTCTCATTTTTGTTGGGACATTGACCGTTGCTCTGGACTATAAATCCCACTCCCTTGTAGCAAAGAGTTTGTATTGTATTGAATAGATCAACACCTCAGTCTATACCTATCCCTTCCATCCCATTCCATAACGAGATCACACATGATTGCATTGAACAGTGGATCAGGCTCGAGAAGCTAAATTACCAACTCCTGCTCCAAATTCTTATATTCTAAGAAAGAATCTATTCTGTCTGATTCCACCTTTCAGCTCTTGGTCTGTAGGTAACAGCAACTCAAGCACAAATCTGGTGTTTATGATTAATAAGGGGACCAGGGGTTATAGAGCGAAGGCTTAAGGGTGACATGGTGGCCCAGTGGTTAGCACTGCTGCCTACGGCGCTGAGGACCCGGGCTCGATCCCGGCCCTGACCCCGTCTGTGTTGAGTTTGTACATTCTCCCCGTGCCTGATTGAGTTTCACCCTCACAACCCAGGTGTGCAGGGTAGGTGGATTGGCCACGCTAAATTGCCCCTTAACTGGAAAAAAAAGAATTGGATACTCTAAATTAAAAAAGAAAACAAAAAAAAAAAGCAGAGCGGAGGCAGGAGAATGTGGATGAGGAACATATCAGCCGTGATATCAAATAGCGGAGCAGACTCGATGGGCCGAATGGCATAATTCTGCTCCTACATTATGGTCTATAACCAGATATTTATCCAGCTCCTCTGAATGGGGTCTGAACCCAGTGGCCAATTTGGGGTTGGGGAGTGAGAAGCAGGTGTGCGCAGGACATACTTGATTTCTTCCTGCAGGGCGGTTTTGAAGAGTTTCAGCAGCAAGTATTCTTCCCTCTGGTTAGACGCGTAATTATATAGCGTGAAAATGACCGAGTCCATGAACTTGGTGGATTTGTTCTGTGGCATCTGAAAGATCAACTTGGCCAAGTAGGTGGGGTTAGTCTGGAGACAGAAAGAAAGATAGAATTTGGCAGTGATTTCTGCTCTTTAAACAGATCCATTTATATTACATTCAACATTCTACCTACCCATTCCTCAGGAACAGCAGGCTCCACAGACACGGACTCGCTCGAGGAGCCACCAATGGATGATTCACCCACCAGCAAGAAAATGGCCCAAAACCCTTTCCGGAGAAAGGATGTACATTTCTATAGCACCTTCCGCAACCTCGGGATGCTACATAGTTTTTTTTTTAAATTTTAGAGTACCCAATTATTTTTTTTTCCAATTAATGGGCAATCTTGTGTGGTCAATCCACCTACTCTGCAGATCTTTGGGTTGTGGGGGTGAAACCCACGCAAACACGGGGAGAATGTGCAAACTCCACACGGACAGTGACCCAGGGCCGGGATTCGAACCCGGGTCCTCAGCGCCGTAGGCAGCAATGCTAACCACTGTGCCATCGTGCTGCCCTGGATGCTACATAGTTAATGAAATATTGCCTTGACGTTGAAGCATTTTTGCGACGTAGGAAATGCAGTGGGAAATTTGCGCACATGAAGCTCCCACAAGCAGCAATGTGATAATGCCCAGATAATCTGTCCGTGATTTCGATTGAGGTATCAATATTCTCCAGCATGTCCGGGATAGCTTCCTCGTTCTGCTTCAAAATATGGGATTAAATGGGTGGGTACAGTCAGTGATAGGGGAGAATGTACATGGGGAGTGGGAGGGGGTGGGTAGAGTCAGTGATAGGGGAGAGTGTACATGGGGCTGTGGGAGGGGATTAAATGGGTGGGTAGAGTCAGTGATAGGGGAGGGTGTACATGGGGTGTGGGAGGGGGTGGGTAGAGTCAGTGATAGGGGAGGGTGTACATGGGGGTGTGGGAGGGGGTGGGTAGAGTCAGTGATAGGGGAGAGTGTACATGGGGAGTGGGAGGGGGTGGGTAGTCAGTGATAGGGGAGGGTGTACATGGGGGTGTGGGAGGGGGTGGGTAGAGTCAGTGATAGGGGAGGGTGTACATGGGGGTGTGGGAGGGGGTGGGTAGAGTCAGTGATAGGGGAGAGTGTACATGGGGGTGTGGGGAGGGGGTGGGTAGAGTCAGTGATAGGGGAGAGTGTACATGGGGAGTGGGAGGGGGTGGGTAGAGTCAGTGATAGGGGAGAGTGTAAATGGGGCTGTGGGAGGGGATTAAATGGGTGGGTAGAGTCAGTGATAGGGGAGAGTGTACATGGGGGTGTGGGAGGGGAGTGAATGGCTGGGTAGAGTCAGTGATAGGGGAGAGTGTACATGGGGGTGTGGGAGGGGATTAAATGGGTGGGTAGAGTCAGTGATAGGGGAGAGTGTACATGGGGCTGTGGGAGGGGGTGGGTAGAGTCAGTGATAGGGGAGAGTGTACATGGGGCTGTGGGAGGGGAGTGGGAGGGGGTGGGTAGAGTCAGTGATAGGGGAGGGTGTACATGGGGATGTGGGAGGGGGGTGAATGGGTGGGTAGAGTCAGTGATCGGGGAGAGTGTACATGGGGATGTGGGAGGGGAGTGAATGGGTGGGTAGAGTCAGTGATGGGGAGAGTGTACATGGGGAGTGGGAGGGGGTGGGTAGAGTCAGTGATAGGGGAGAGTGTACATGGGGATGTGGGAGGGGAGTGAATGGGTGGGTAGAGTCAGTGATAGGGGAGAGTGTACATGGGGATGTGGGAGGGGGGTGAATGGGTGGGTAGAGTCAGTGATAGGGGAGAGTGTACATGGGGATGTGGGAGGGGAGTGAATGGGTGGGTAGAGTCAGTGATGGGGAGAGTGTACATGGGGAGTGGGAGGGGGTGGGTAGAGTCAGTGATCGGGGAGAGTGTACATGGGGATGTGGGAGGGGGTGGGTAGAGTCAGTGATAGGGCAGAGTGTACATGGGGAGTGGGAGGGGGGTGGGTAGAGTCAGTGATCGGGGAGAGTGTACATGGGGATGTGGGAGGGGGTGGGTAGAGTCAGTGATAGGGGAGAGTGTACATGGGGATGTGGGAGGGGGTGGGTAGAGTCAGTGATCGGGGAGAGTGTACATGGGGTTATTGGCAGAAAAGCCTTTGGCTGGAGCTTTACCTGGAGCAGGTAGAAGAGATTCTGATAAGCCTCAAGCTTCATCCGCTTTTCCTTGCTCAAGGCCTTCAGGCCCCCTTTCTGCTTGTTGATCTGCATCATGTCTGAGAGCTGCCCCTTGTTTTTCCGGGTCAGTTTCTTACTGTGCGATACTACTTCCTAGAACACAGGAGAGAAATCCATCAATGTCATGTCGTGAATCCATCACTGCAAATCAGCCCCCTCCCCAACCCCCCCCCCCCCCCCCCCCCCCCCCCCAGCTCGTCACCACGAATCTGCCCCCATCTCTCGACTGGGGAGGGGGGAGGGGGATCTGATTTAGGGCATCCATATTCCCAAAAAGAGTAATTTTTCTGGGAGTTTTGCTGCATTCCCTTCACCCAGTACAGTATTCACAGCAATATTCCCATTCTCCAGGGTAACATTTTCACTGCCAAGATGTTATTCCCAGAGCAATTATCCTGGTGGTTGGGGAACTATTCCCATTACCAGAGAATGTTTTTCCCAGGGATAGTGTGCCCAGGATGATAATACTGTTACCAACAATGGTATTCATAAGAACGTAGGAACTAGGGGCATCTGGCCCCTCGAGCCTGCTCCACCATTCAAACCCAATTCCTGACACATAGTCCTGTTTACCTGAAATGATATTTCCATTAAATAGGGACAGTATTCCTGTGTCGTTATTCCTGGAGTAACAATCCATTACCCTAACAATATTCTTGCTATTCCCTGAGGGATGTTCCCATTAACAGGAATGGTATTCCGAGAGTGATACTCCCAGAATAATATCCCATTATAGGAAAGATATTACTGTTATTCCCAGGGTGATATTCCTGTTACTCCCAGAGTGATATTCCTGTTATTCCCAGGGTGATATTCCTATTATTCCCAGAGTGATATTCCTGTTATTCCCAGAGTGATATTCCTGTTATTCCTAGTGTGATATTCCTGTTACTCCCAGAGTGATATTTCTGTTATTCCCAGGGTGATATTCCTATTATTCCCAGGGTGATATTCCTGTTATTCCCAGAGCGATATTCCTGTTATTCCCAGGGTGATATTCCTGTTATTCCCAGAGTGATATTCCTGTTATTCCCAGAGTGATATTCCTGTTACTCCCAGGGCGATATTCCTGTTACTCCCAGGGTGATATTCCTGTTACTCCCGGGGTGATATTCCTGTTACTCCCAGGGTGATATTCCTGTTACTCCCAGGGTGATATTCCTGTTACTCCCAGAGTGATATTCCTGTTACTCCCAGGGTGATATTCCTGTTACTCCCAGGGTGATATTCCTGTTGTTCCCGGGGTGATATTCCTGTTATTCCCGGGGTGATATTCCTGTTACTCCCGGGGTGATATTCCTGTTACTCCCGGGGTGATATTCCTGTTACTCCCGGGGTGATATTCCTGTTACTCCCGGGGTGATATTCCTGTTATTCCCGGGGTGATATTCCTGTTATTCCCGGGGTGATATTCCTGTTACTCCCGGGGTGATATTCCTGTTATTCCCGGGGTGATATTCCTGTTATTCCCGGGGTGATATTCCTGTTATTCCCGGGGTGATATTCCTGTTATTCCCGGGGTGATATTCCTGTTACTCCCGGGGTGATATTCCAGTTACTCCCAGGGTGATATTCCTGTTACTCCCGGGGTGATATTCCTGTTACTCCCGGGGTGATATTCCAGTTACCTGCAATGTGATTTTGTTCTTCACCAGGAGCCCGATCTTGATGTCCATCATGTTGAGATCATTTTCCAGTTGCTGATTGGATCGGATCCGGGTGACCACTTCCTCTCTCAGTCGCATCATCTCCACCTCCTCCTGAAAATCCTGGTCACTCTGATCGAGCAGGTGGACAAACTTCCTGACCACGGCCATCGGAGGCTGCTCCGCACTGACTGTCCGAGGGGAGAGGATGAGCGAGTGAGACAGAAGGAGAGAGGAGAGACAAACGCCACTTCACGCCAGGCTGTGCGGGTTTTCAGAGATTAGTCGGGTCTGTGATCTGCGGCTAAAACTCTGTCGGCCCAGACGGTTTAGTCCCCAAGCTCCAGGGGCCACTTTTTCTTGGTCCCTGTCTCCCGTTTTTCCCATCCTACTCTTATTCCCACAACATTCTCTCTCCTCCAGATCCTAATTTCCCTCTTTCCTCCTCTCTCGGCCAACTATCATAGAGTTTACTGTGCAGAAGGAGGCCATTCGACCCATCTGCACCGGCCCTTGGAAAGAGCACCCCGCTTAAGCCCACACCTCCACCCTATCCCCGTAACCCAATAACCCCACCAAACCTTAGTGGACACTAAGGGCAATTTATCATGGCCAATCCACCTAACCAGCACATCTTTGGACTGTGGGAGGAAACCGGAGTACCCGGAGGAAACCCACGCACACACGGGGAGGATGTGCAGACTCCGCACAGACAGTGACCCAGCAGGGAATCGACCCTGGGACCCTGGAGCTGTGAAGCGATTGTGCTACCCACTGTGCTACCGTGCTGCCCTGAAGAAGAAATTAATCTACACTCCATTATTCTACCCTAATCCATGTACCTATCCAATAGCCGCTTGAAGGTCACTAATATTTCCAACTCAACTATTCCACATTTCTGCTTCCAACACCCTTTCAGGCAGTGAGTTCCAGACCTTTACAACCACTGTGCTACTGTGCTGCCCTATTTACGCTCCTCCTGAATTTCTCCTTCTCCCCTCTACTTTGATGCAATAATCCAAAAAGAAACTAACCACAGAGGGTTTGGTAAATTTGCAGCTGATGGTATCACAGATATGAGAGTGGTAGTCACACAGGCTCCAACACCGATGCTCCATTCTGATACTTACTCAGGGTTTTATAATCATCTCTGGCCTTGTTTGCTCTGATAAATGCCTGGATTTTAACAATATCAGGTTCCTGGAAATGAAAGGGAAAAAAGGAGATAAATATTAACCCCAGTAAGCACAGCGAGTGTCTGTTCTAACTCAGGATGAACCCCACATCCAGGGCAGTGAGGGAAGGAAGGAGGACCAGAGGGAAAGAATTGGGTAGCCCACAGTTACTGGCCTGTGTGTACAATGATGAGACAGAGTATAGGAATGAGATAGAGAATCTGGTGAACTGGTGCGACGACAATAATCTCTCCCTCAATGTCAACAAATTGAAGAAGATTGTCATCGATTTCAGGAAGCGTAGTGGAGAACATGCCCCTGTTTACATCAATGGGAACGAAGTAGAAAAGGCCGAGAGGTTCAAGTTTTTAGGTGTACAGATACCAACAGCCTGTCCTGGTCCCCCCATACCGACACTATAGTCAAGAAAGCCCACCAACGACTCTACTTTCTCAGAAGACTAAGGAAATTTGGCATGTCAGCTACGACCCTCACCAACTTTTACAGATGCACCATAGAAAGCATTCTCTCTGGTTGTATCACAGCTTGGTATGGAGCCTGCTCTGTCCAAGACCGCAGGAAACTACAAAAGGTTGTGAATGTAGCCCAGTCCATCAGGCAAACCAGC